>NC_088230.1:34127869-34285369 GCF_036934945.1 Oncorhynchus masou masou
GTGTGTGTGTGTGTGTGTGATTGTGTGTGTGTGTGTGTGTGATTGTGTGTGTGTGTGTTTGGGTGTGTGTGTGTGTGTGTGCGTGTGTGTGTGTGTGTGTGATTGTGTGTGTGTGTGTGTGATTGTGTGTGTGTGTGTGTGTGATTGTGTGTGTGTGTGTGTGTGTGTGTGTGTGTGTGTGTGATTGTGTGTGTGTTTGTGTGTGTGTGTGTGTGTGTGTGTGTGTGTGTGTGTGTGTGTGTGTGTGTGTGTGTGTGTGTGTGTGTGTGTGTGTGTGTGTGTGTGTGTGTGTGTGTGTGTGTGTTTGGGTGTGTGTGTGTGTGTTTGGTGTGTGTGTGTGTGTGTGTGTGTGTGTGTGTGTGTGTGTGTGTGTGTGTGTGTGTGTGTGTGTGTGCACTTTACATTCATATATACATACAGGTAACTGCCAAAATAAGGGACACACCAACATCAATTGTCCTACTAGGGCGTTGGGCCACCACCTGCCAGAACAGCTTCAATACACCTTGGCACACCTTGGAGTCTGGAACTCTATTGGAGTTATTCCACAAGAAATGCCACAATTTGTTGTTTTGTTGATGGTGTTGGAAAACGCTGTCTCAGGCGCCCCACCAGAGCCTCCCATAAGTGTTCAATTGGGTTGAGATCTGGTGACAGAGATGGCCATGGCATTTGGCTTACATTGTTTTCATGCTTACTAAACCATTCAGTGACCACTTGTACCCTCTGGATTGGGGAAGTTTCATCCTATTGGGGGGCATAGCCAAGGTAGACAACATGATGGCCTGCCTAGCATTTTATACATGGCCCTATGCATGATGGGATGTTTATTGCATAATAATTACTGCAACGGGCTAAATCAGGGCCACACCGAGTGTTTCTTCATTAGGGTAGCCTAGTGGTTAGAGCGTTGGACTCGTAACCGAAAGGTTGTGAGTTCAAACCCCCGAGCTGACAAGGTACAAATCTGTTGTTCTGCCCCTGAACAGGCAGTTAACCCACTGTTCCCAGGCCGTCATTGAAAATAAGAATTTCCACTGGATGTCATAAGGTGAATTCACCAATTTGTAAGTCGCTCTGGATAAGAGCGTCTGACAAATGACTTAAATGTAAATGTAAAATGAATTTGTTCTTAACTGACTTGCCTGGTTAAATAAAGGTAAAATAAAAAAATTAAAATTAAATTGTATTAAACAAATCTACTTTGAAACGAAAGTATACACCTCACTCACATGGTTATGGGCTGTACCATGTCAGATATAGTGGGATGGTTATGGGCTGTACCATGTCAGATATAGAGGGATGGTTATGGGCTGTACCATGTCAGATATAGTGGGATGGTTATGGGCTGTACCATGTCAGATATAGTGGGATGGTTATGGGCTGTACCATGTCAGATATAGTGGGATGGTTATGGGCTGTACCATGTCAGATATAGTGGGATGGTTACGGGCTGTACCATGTCAGATATAGTGGGATGGTTATGGGCTGTACCATGTCAGATATAGTGGGATGGTTATGGGCTGTACCATGTCAGATATATTGGGATGGTTATGGGCTGTACCATGTCAGATATAGTGGGATGGTTATGGGCTGTACCATGTCAGATATAGTGGGATGGTTATGGGCTGTACCATGTCAGATATAGTGGGATGGTTATGGGCTGTACCATGTCAGATATAGTGGGATGGTTATGGGCTGTACCATGTCAGATATAGTGGGATGGTTATGGGCTGTACCATGTCAGATATAGTGGGATGGTTATGGGCTGTACCATGTCAGATATAGAGGGATGGTTATGGGCTGCACCATGTCAGATATAGTGGGATGGTTATGGGCTGTACCATGTCAGATATAGTGGGATGGTTATGGGCTGTACCATGTCAGATATAGTGGGATGGTTACGGGCTGTACCATGTCAGATATAGTGGGATGGTTACGGGCTGTACCATGTCAGATATAGTGGGATGGTTACGGGCTGTACCATGTCAGATATAGTGGGATGGTTACGGGCTGTACCATGTCAGATATAGTGGGATGGTTACGGGCTTTACCATGTCAGATATAGAGGGATGGTTACGGGCTGTACCATGTCAGATATAGTGGGATGGTTACGGGCTGTACCATGTCAGATATAGTGGGATGGTTACGGGCTGTACCATGTCAGATATAGTGGGATGGTTACGGGCTGTACCATGTCAGATATAGTGGGATGGTTATGGACTTTACCATGTCAGATATAGTGGGATGGTTATGGGCTGTACCATGTCAGATATAGTGGGATGGTTATGGGCTGTACCATGTCAGATATAGTGGGATGGTTATGGGCTTTACCATGTCAGATATAGTGGGATGGTTATGGGCTGTACCATGTCAGATATAGTGGGATGGTTACGGGCTGTACCATGTCAGATATAGTGGGATGGTTACGGGCTGTACCATGTCAGATATAGTGGGATGGTTACGGGCTGTACCATGTCAGATATAGTGGGATGGTTATGGACTTTACCATGTCAGATATAGTGGGATGGTTACGGGCTGTACCATGTCAGATATAGTGGGATGGTTATGGGCTGTACCATGTCAGATATAGTGGGATGGTTATGGGCTTTACCATGTCAGATATAGTGGGATGGTTATGGGCTGTACCATGTCAGATATAGTGGGATGGTTATGGGCTGTACCATGTCAGATATAGTGGGATGGTTATGGGCTTTACCATGTCAGATATAGTGGGATGGTTATGGGCTGTACCATGTCAGATATAGTGGGATGGTTATGGGCTGTACCATGTCAGATATAGTGGGATGGTTATGGGCTGTACCATGTCAGATATAGTGGGATGGTTATGGGCTGTACCATGTCAGATATAGTGGGATGGTTATGGGCTGTACCATGTCAGATATAGTGGGATGGTTATGGGCTGTACCATGTCAGATATAGTGGGATGGTTATGGGCTGTACCATGTCAGATATAGTGGGATGGTTATGGGCTGTACCATGTCAGATATAGTGGGATGGTTATGGGCTGTACCATGTCAGATATAGAGTTGAAATTAACTCAATGTTGAATTTGCATCCCAATATTACATTTTATATAGATCACAGAAGACTGAAATATAACAAAACCGTTTGCCACTGGATATACACTACCGTTCAGACGTTTAGGGTCACTTAGAAATGGCTTTGTTTTTTGAAAGAAAAGCAAAAACAAGGACATTTCTAAGTGACGCCAAACTTTTGAACTGTAGTGTATATTTTTTAAATTGTATAATTTCGATTAATCATCACTTTTTGAAAATTATAATAACATTCCACCCATGAGGCCACTAGAGGGAGATTTAGTCATTTGAGTGCAGGAAAGGGACACTACATAACTGAGGAACCACACCTGTGTGGAAGCCCCTGCATTCAATAGACTTTGTATCCCTCAAATACTGAAGTGTTTCCATTATTTTGGCAGTTACCTGAATATACACACGTACAGTACATGCATACATACATACAGTGCATTCAGAGAGTATTCAGACCCCTTGACTCCTTCCACATTTTGTTACAGCCTTATTCTAAAATGGATGAAATTGTATTTTTCCTTTGTCAATCTACACTAAATTCCCCACAATGACAAAGCAAACGCAAGTTTTTATTCATTTTTCACAAAAAATAGAGAGAATAAAATTGAAATATCACATTTCTATAAGTATTCAGACCCTTTACTCAGTACTTTGTGGAAGCACCTTTGTTAGTGATTACAGCCTCGAGTCTTCTTGGGTATGACGCTACAAGCATGGCACACCTGTATTTGGGGAGTTGCTCCCATTCTTCTCTGCAGATCCACTCAAGCTTTGTCAGGGATGTTCGATCGCGTTCAAGTTAGGGCTTTGGCTCCTCCTCCACCAATACCACCCTAACATGTCCCTCTCCTCCTCCACCACTACCATCCTAACATGTCCTGTCCCTCTCCTCCTCTACCACTACCATCCTAACATGTCCCTCTCCTCCTCTACCACTACCACCCTAACTTGTCCTGTCCCTCTCCTCTACCACTACCATCCTAACATGTCCTGTCCCTCTCCTCCTCTACCACTACCACCCTAACATGTCCCTCTCCTCCTCCACCACTACCATCCTAACATGTCCTGTCCCTCTCCTCCTCTACCACTACCATCCTAACATGTCCCTCTCCTCCTCTACCACTACCATCCTAACATGTCCCTCTCCTCCTCTACCACTACCACCCTAACATGTCCCTCTCCTCCTCTACCACTACCATCCTAACATGTCCTTTCCCTCTCCTCCTCTACCACTACCACCCTAACATGTCCCTCTCCTCTCCAACCACTACCACCCTAACATGTCCCTCTCCTCCTCTACCACTACCATCCTAACATGTCCCTCTCCTCCTCTACCACTACCATCCTAACATGTCCCTCTCCTCCTCTACCACTACCATCCTAACATGTCCCTCTCCTCCTCTACCACTACCACCCTAACATGTCCCTCTCCTCTCCAACCACTACCACCCTAACATGTCCCTCTCCTCCTCTACCACTACCATCCTAACATGTCCCTCTCCTCCTCTACCACTACCATCCTAACATGTCCCTCTCCTCCTCTACCACTACCACCCTAACATGTCCTGTCCCTCTCCTCCTCTACCACTACCATCCTAACATGTCCCTCTCCTCTCCTCCTCTACCACTACCATCCTAACATGTCCCTCTCCTCCTCTACCACTACCATCCTAACATGTCCCTCTCCTCCTCTACCACTACCATCCTAACATGTCCTTTCCCTCTCCTCCTCTACCACTACCATCCTAACATGTCCCTCTCCTCTCCAACCATTACCATCCTAACATGTCCCTCTCCTCTCCAACCATTACCATCCTAACATGTCCCTCTCCTCTCCAACCACTACCATCCTAACATGTCCCTCTCCTCTCCAACCACTACCACCCCATTATGAATCCAACAATCCCTAGTCCTCTTCTTCCTCTCCATCATCCATACCATTATACTCTCCAGTCAACCACACAGCTATAGGATGATGATGATGATGATGATGACTTTATTCAGTATGTGTTTGTCCTGTCATTCAAATACTAAAAATGTTTAGCAATTCCCAAAGCATAAACACTAATGGTAGAAAGATTGTAGTGAAATTGTCTATTTGCACATTAACACATATATATCGTTCATTTTTGGTATGGTATGCCTTTAACACAGATCCTTCAACTTCTTTATCTAATATATGTGCCGGTAAGTGTTGTCCACACATCGATATTATAATAATGATGGTGTTCTGCTGGTGAGCTCAGTGCCAGTTTACTCCCAGTGTCTGTCAATCATCGAATGACGTCACCTATCCATAGCGTTTCCGGTGTGGGTAGGCGGGTACTCCATAGTCCCCGGTCTGGATTCTTTTGCAAGGTAGGGAGAGACAAGGCTGGACACGAATTTTGCCATATTACGCTCAATAGTGAGAGACACCAGCTAGCTACTCGTAGAAGCTAGTAAGAAAAAAGGATTCATCTACGAAAAGACAGCCACTCCCCAATTTTGGTGGACATACCTCTATTTAGCAGTGTTGAAGAACATATATCGGGCATGCGAGCGAGCAGATAATCCGAAGGAGAGAATGGACGACCGGTCAACCTGAGATTCAACTGGGGGAAACCCGACATCCCATTTTCTAGGTAGAAAGTACAGATTTGTCGGGATTAAAGCAAATGGGACGCACTGGGCCTCGAGTCTGAGTGAAGGGAACACAGTGGCGACGCTAAAAACAAAGCATTTTCTATACAACATGTCGGTCTTATTTTTTTAGCTAGCTAACTACTAGTACTCGTCTAGATAGCAAGTTGGAGACTGGGACTTCAGTGCTCCAATATTGGCCAAATAAGTATTTCTCGGTTGCGCTTGAAGGGGGCAGGGTTAGCTCGATTTCTTCTCCCATACTAACTCGGGAGCGATTCTTCGGCGAAGGGAGTGGTAGCTAATTGATAGAAAAATGTCAGCGAAGGTGCGCCTGAAGAAGTTGGAGCAATTGCTAGTGGACGGAACTCCAAATAATGCAAGTTCACTGAGCGTCGAGACCCTTCTGGATATATTGATATGTTTGTACAACGAATGCAGCAACTCTCCTTTAAAACGGGAGAAGCACGTGACAGACTTTCTGGAATGGGGTAAGTTAAATTGATAGATTTGATAACAAGTTATATGACAGTACGAGCGGCCACAACCCGTACAATCTATGTGCAATGATCCATTACTTGTAATCCTAGTTATGCTAGGTATGTACGGTAGACAGATAACTAGCTGACTAGTTCACCCCATTTCTGAAAATGAGATGGCCTAGTAAGGTTAGTCAATGATTTGGAACAATGAAATGACAGCAAACGGCAACATTTCCATGAATCAATTCTAAAGTTATTTTAACATGCTCTCTCTCTCATTTACCAATAAACCTAGTTAGCCTACCTACTTATATTACAAGTAATGATACCTCGTGCATATACTTTGTGAAATATCCAATGCCTTCATTACAATTCCTTGTTCCTGAAACCTCAACACTAAACAGTGGTTTCTGAACAGTTGCCTGGTTAATATTCTCTTACAGAGGTGAATGTACTGTTTATTGGACTGTATCTACAGTGACTCAGTGCTTGGTCTCAGATTACAAACAGTGCAACTCAAAAAGATTGTGTTTGTTAAAGAAACCAGTTGCCCATTTTTATAATTTCTTCTGTCCTATCAGGTATTGTTTACTTTTTTTGTTTGTCAGAGCTGTTATACAAATGTAACCATCTCCAGGTTGAGTCTAAGGACTGGTGTTTAGAATCAGGTGATGGGACTCATAATCTCAGGTTAATACTTTCCAGGTCGAGGTTAATCGAGGACTGTTCCAATTTGAGGCTAAAGTTATTAATTTAACCTACTAGGCTACTTGTTATTTTTCAGAATGAATAACAAGCAACCTTTTCTCAGTGCCAGAATTCTTCATGTTTTATATCAGGACCTAACTTGTGAAACAGTCTTTACTATTATGCCCCATGGCTCACCGAGGCTGCTCACAGTACCACCCCCACCCCCTCCCCACACACACACAATCTGCCCCAATCCAGACACGTAGTCCAACCTGGCCTTTTGGCTGCAGTCCTCCAACACAATGAGAGGATTCTCTTCCCTTGGCATTTCATTGACGTCAGTAATGAGATTACACCCCAGTGTGTCAGCTCCCGAAAAGATGTAGGGCGGCAGGTAGTCTTGCGGTTAAGAGCATTGGTCCAGTAACTGAAAGGTCGCTGGTTTCGAATCCACGAGCTGACGAGGTGAAAATCTCTCGTTATGCCCTTGAGCAAGGCACTTACCCCTAATTGCTCTGAGTAAGAGCGTCTGCAAAATTACTATAATGTAAGACTGTTGCTGTCCTCGGAGCTGTGATCAGCAGGTGCCACAACTCGGTTTTGACTGTCCAAGACCAATCCTCCTCTAGCCTAAGCTACACATTTACCTGCCTAACCTCTGGGCTCTTTTGGTTCAGCCTTGGCCTGTGTGTGAATGGTCCTTTTGGAACTCAACAGTGACAAATGATACCCTAGCATAATGAACAGTCCCCAAAGCCCTACACATGATTTGTGACAGGGAGGTCCATGAGACTGACCTGTGTCTCTGTGGTTTTGGTTTGATCCAACACAACACAGGGTTGTGTTCAGTCCACACAAAATGGGTAAACGTGTTTTCAAATGGGGAGGTAGGCTAGCTTACTAGCCTACTCAAAGTTGTCCTAGAAAAATACTTATTTTAGTTTTCTGTAGCAAATGTTTTGCCCACGTCTTGTCCTACTTAACACAAACCATGAAGATTCTACTGTGTCAAAAGGAGGCTGTCATCTGCCCAACAGGCTAAATACCTTAGTGGAGGTTTGTGGTTTTTCAGTCCTCCCATCCTTTTACACCTCCATGTTAATTTTAAGATAAGTGTATTGGACCTTTGATATCCACCAAGGTTCATATATTTATTACTCTGGCACTGACAAAGCAAAGTTTGATCTCAGCAAATACATTGGTCAAGGGCTTGAGCGTCTGGGAGTCTAGCTAGTTCACTGAAGGGCAGCCGTGTGATCTGCCCCTCATTATCAGTGACAGACATATTGACCGTGTCTCACCCTCTAATATTGACCAGTGCAGCAAGTTCACGCTGTAACCTTCTGGCAGCCTCTACTCCACTCCCCTAATTCCAGTGGCCACATCACATATTTAGCCTAAAAGTCCCCTTGAACAATTGCTGAATAGCAGATGTTGATGAATTGCAGTTTGCTTCACCAACAATTTTCTTTGAAATTCAGGTCTTGTGAATGTTCTGTGTTAAACACATGTACACACTTTACAACCACCTACCTGTGTGTTGTATATCGATAGCGTTATTAAATTGATATGCTTGAAGTGGCCTTCTCCAGTAGTATACCCAGGGAGAGCCCAGATTCCTGTGCACCTGAGCAGCAAGAACTGTAGCTGAGTGAATTAGCTGCCAAGGTCAGTGGGAGAAGGAGACTGCTGTGCAGGTGTTTATTGCCCATTACCACTCGGACAACCGGGCTATTTCAGCCAACTCCATGGAGGATAAGACTGTATAAAAATACGAGTTACTATTTGCAGTCAGTGGTGAGTATCTGCTTAGGATTCTGCTGCGACTAGATTTCCAGCATGCACCCTTGGGAGAGGCGCTAGTTTATCTTTGCCAGTTCCAAACCTGGGCTGGGCGGTAAAGCTTATACCGTATTTTACTATATAAAGCGTATTGATACACGGACCGGTTGATGCATGGTATTTCAATGTTTGGTATGTTAAATGGGATACGCCACTCCGCTGTGTGTAATGTCCATTTCATTTAAATTTTCTTTTTTTATAGTTTACTCCGCTACTTGAGTCATCGCTCTTACTCTCTCTCGCTAAGTCCGGCTTGTTGCTTGACCACGAAACCACTAGCAGTTGTCTTCAGTCTGCATCGTCAATTCACTTTGCTTTTCCTTACACTTTGCTTCCTAATATAAATCCACAAGCGTTCTATAATTACACTATTACTTTGTATCTTACAATCTGAAAATAGCTAGTTTTGTCTTTTTTTCCTAAGCAAGTTGTGGCTAAATTAAATCAGCTAATCAGCTGCCTAGTTAATAAATGTACTGAGTCGTAGCAAACATAGCTCGCTAATACAGCCTGATACCATTGCTGGTGTAGGCCTCAATCATCACGTTGTCTGTGCAAGTAGATTCTAAATCAAAGAGGAATAGGCAAAGCATGAAATATGTTAGCTACAAGAAGTAAAATAATACATTTTAGGAAGAAGACTAAAGGGTCCCCTGGGAAACACTGACCAAAACGTTGGTTTTTACTAGGGCTGGCTGATTATTTTCTCCAACTTATGGGTGGTTATCTATTTATATACACTGAACAAAAATTTAAACGCAATATGCAACAATTGAAGCGTTTTTACTGAGTTGCAGTTCATGTCAGGAAATCAGTCAATTGAAATACATTATGGATTTGTTGATTACAGATACCTTAAAAAATGTATGGGCGTGGATCAGAAAACCAGTCCGTATCTGGTGTGATCACCATTTATCTCATGCAGTGTGATCTCTTTTACAGTTGACCAG
Source organism: Oncorhynchus masou masou (assembly GCF_036934945.1). Taxonomy (NCBI): domain Eukaryota; kingdom Metazoa; phylum Chordata; class Actinopteri; order Salmoniformes; family Salmonidae; genus Oncorhynchus; species Oncorhynchus masou. The sequence continues at coordinate 34,137,530 of NC_088230.1, forward strand.
GCTGTTGATATTGTTCTGTGGAATGTTGTCTCACACCCCTTCAATGGCTGTGCAAAGTTGCTGGATATTGGCTGTAACTGGAACATGCTGTCGCACGCGTCTAACCAGAGCATCCCAAACATGCTCATTGAATGACATGTCTGAGTATGTAGGCCATGGAAGAATTGGGACATTTCCAGCTTCCAGGAATAATGTACAGATCCTTGTGACATGGGGCCATGCATTATCATGCTAAAATATGAGGTGATGGTGGTGGGTGAATGGCACGACAATGGGCCTTGTCACAGTATCTCTGTGCATTCAAACTGACATCGATAAAATACAATTGTTATTGTTGTCCGCTGGAGGCGGCTTATGGTAGACAAATGAACGTTACATTATCTGGCAACAGCTCTGGTGGACATTCCAGCAGTCAGCATACCAATTGCATGCTCCCTCAACTTGAGACATCTGTGGCTTTGTGTTGGGACAAACTGCATATTTTAGTGTCCTTTTATTGTCCCCAGCACAAGGTGCACCTGTGTAATAATCATATTGTTTAATCAGCTTCTTGATATGCAACACAGGTCAATTGAATTGGGGTGTCTTGGCAAAGGAGAAATGCTCGCTAACAGATGTAAATAAATTTGTGCACAACATTTTTGAGAAAATTAAGCTTTTGTGCGTATGGAACATTTCTGGGATCTTTTATTTCGTCTCATGAAACATGGGACCAACACTACATGTTTGAGGTTTTTGTTCAGTGTATCACCTCCCTAATTTTTATAAATACATGTTTTCTCTAAGTCTTGTTGTTCAATAATTTAAAGGTAAATTACATTTCAAACAGTTAGCAATAATCTAATGAATTCGGGGTTTGTGAAATTATACCTAGGCTAAATATAAGTCTTCCACCATCACACGACCCACTAATAATTGTATTATTTTATCAAAATAGTTTAACCTGCATTTTTTTGCTATCATCAGTGATATCTGGCTTTCAAGGCAGTCTATTAAAATTCACTTTTTGTTACAAATTTAACCAAATTTCACTAATAATGACTCACTTTTTGTAGGAGGCGTTATAGAAAATTAACACAGCAAGGTCTCAAAAACAATCTCTTAAGCACGACCCCACATGCTAGTGAGTAGCGAGCTAATCTTTATATTTAAAGTCTAACAAACTTTTAACTATTTGCTAACTAACAAGGTAGAGCAGTTGAATTGTACACACCCTTCTGTCCGTCTCAAATGGTTTGAACAGCATGCTAGGCCTGTCCACCTTGTTCAGATGTTGAAATCAAGTGACCTACCTTATTTCTGAATGAGAATGAGTTGCCCATTCCTTATATAGTTTTTTTTTTTAAAGCTCATTGCACATTTGTACAACAGACTAGACAGCTAGTGTAACAGTCTTTGGCTAAAAAGCTGCTAGCGCTATGTGGTATTGCAATGCTGAGCTCGTCAAACTGAGCATACATTTTCCAGAATCAATGCTTCTGCTCTTCCTGCAATTTGAGGAGTTGAGGAACAAAAAGGGGAAAGTTAGTTCACCAGAGTCAAATTAACTCGTGGATACCATTTTTATGTCTTGTGTTCAGTATGAAGGAAGTTAGAGGTAGTTTTACTAGCCAATGCTAAGTAACATTAACGCAGTGACTGGAAGTGTATCGGTATCTGGTAGTATGCTTACGCGGTAGTGTGGAAATAATCTCAAATGAGTGTTCCGAAAATTGATAAATCCTGATTTTTCTTTTTGGTTTAAATTTGATTTAAAAAGTATAACATAATCAGAATGTAGAAAGACCCATTGAAATCACCTAGAATGTGCGTTGCCCACCCCTAGGATCACTCACTACTCATAAAGCAAATCTAGAACTTGTATTATTCAGAAACTCAAAATACCGTCAAAAATATTGTGAAATGCTATTGGCCTTATCGCCCAGGCGTTGAAAGGATGGAGACTCCCTTTTACCACTGCGTCTCCTCTTGTGCATCCTCACTCTCACACAAAATAAGCATCACCTTTTTTATCTGGTGTTCAAATTGATTTTTTTTATTTAAACAAGGGTTGTTTTTAATTTGGGCAGAGGCTAACATAATAGTCGGTGATTGCCTTCTGAAAATCATGATTGCACTACACATCCTGAGTTTCTCATTCTTAGTCCCCCTTCTGTGGAACAGCTGCTCCCTATAGCCCTTTACATTCTGTAAGTGTTACTACAGGTTACATTGCATCAACATCTATACATCCATACAACATAATAACATAACAATAATATTAACTAATACCATAATAATATAATATAAACATAATAAAATAACAATAATATTAACTAATACCATAATAACATAATATAATATAAACATAATAACATAACAATAATATTAACTAATACCATAATAATATAATATAAACATAATAACATAACAATAATATTAACTAATACCATAATATAATATAAACATAATAACATAACAATAATATTAACTAATACCATAATATAATATAAACATAATAACATAACAATAATATTAACTAATACCATAATAATATAAACATAATAACATAACAATAATATTAACTAATACCATAATAATATAATATAAACATAATAACATAACAATAATATTAACTAATACCATATCATAATAACACAATAATAATATGCCTCATGTTAGACTGCCATTAACTGTACTTGCCTCACCCACTTTCAGAAAACCTTCACTTTTATAAGCCTCAATTCAATTAAGATATTGTGTAACACGTGCTGTTTTCCCCTTTTTAATGATACGTTAAATATTGTGACCACACTCGTTGTGGATGCCCTGGGGTGGGGTAGTATTGTTAAGTGTGGTGTCTTGCTTACCTTTCAGAATGCTCCACTGTGCAGGCATGCCAAGCCAAACGTTAACAGGCCCCGCCCTCTTACTGCAGCAAATGAATGCAGCTCAGAGCCAGGACAGGCTCATCATTCCTATCAGTCAGTCACTCTGGAACAACTCTCATCATAGGACCCATGATCATTATTACATTTGAGGTGCCTATCCATAATGATCCATTTCACACAATGACTTACAACACTGACATATTTAAGATTTGAGGCCCAATCTCAGGGAAATGAAGGTGCTCTTTTCCGTGTCTACTTCTTCATAATGGTTGAGTTCAGGAGGTCTATTCTTCATAAGGAATCTGCAGAAAGGGAGGCGGCGACTCCTATTACTGAGGATATGTCTGGTATGTCCTCTGTTCTCCGTGTTTTAGTTTTTGCTGCCTGACAACTCCCATTTCCCCGACTGGCTCGGTGTGTTTATTGCATGAGGCATCTTCTCTCCCAGGGCCACCCTGACTCAAAACATACCTCACAACAGGGCTGTTGCATCACAGGCGTACACCCCACTCTTCACGGGCAGACTGAACAGAGACAGGACGTGGCTTGTCAGGATTCTGGAATGCCTCTCAGAATGGAGGATATTCAAGCGCTAACTCCCATTGATGCAGCTTAACAAGAGGAGTGATGTTATTGGAACAAAGGCAGTGTTTGGAAAGGGATTCCTCTGTCTTTCATTCTTGCTTTACTGCCCTGTGCTTTTGCTTACTAATGAGATATTTGGCAAGTTTGAAATGGAATCTTACTTGTTGAGCTAAGGTCTGTTTAAAAAAAAAAGTTAATGTCACAGGGGAGCAGGAGTCTCCTGGCTTGCAGCCATGACATGACCATAGAGAATTCCATTCATTCCTGCTAATATCCTCCCCCAACACCAGACGTGTGGGCTTTCTCCCCTCCTCTGCTCCCAGGCGCTAGGCCGCAGGCATGACACAGATTAGGCCTAGCCGTTTGGCTCCCAAGCATTTCCCTCAAAGCCTTCCTCGCATGCATGAGGCCTCCACAGTGGAAAATGGCTCAGTGTGGTATTAACATCCCCACGCACCTGGATGGGTAATGTAGTTCTGTTTTGATTGTGGCCCCGTTGCCAAGCGATGCGGGTGGGATGATGGGACCTTGCACAAGATCACCACGTGCCACACACATTTGGATCCGTCACACCCGGTGCCCCAACCGCATTGGCCTCTCAGCTGTTCAACGGGCCCTGTGTGTGTGACGACTGTGTAGCAGTGAGGAATAGTTGATGAACAGGGTTTTGGCATTCTTTTGGAATTTCACAGTGATAGTTTATTGATTACAGGGAGGCATATCATTTTCACTTTACGCTGAAATTATAACAGAGCAGGTCAAATGAAAACTAAAATAAATAGAAGTTAATTAGACAAAGTAAATAATATGTACAGTCATGTGCGCAGGGTATGAGTCCGTTTGGGAATGTCCATAGGAGGAAGGAAGTGAAGTAATTTAAAAATAAATACTATATAAATATTTATTCTATAATTAACTGTCCAATGTGGTGTGGACACAGTTTTTCCACATATCTGTTGTAATATCAGGGCCCACTGTGTATATTCTGACTCTCCAGGGGAGAGACCTTCACATGTATAGTCAATACCCTCTCATTTCTGAATTGAAACACAATGGTCACATGGTGGCAGCTTAAATACTTAGCTTTAAACTTAGCTGTGCCCCATGACTTTTACAGATTTGCTGTTGCACCCTTACATATTTCGACTGAAATGTATTGAAAATGTAGGCTGTAGTGCTGAACGATTTAACTGAAATTGTTGGTTATTAATAAAGATAATCTAAAAGGGAAACGCTTACAAAATTCTATCAACACATCGCCTGCAGTACTTCAAAAACTCTCGACCATTGTCACTCGTCCTTCCACGATGGCTACAAGACCCTGCCCTCCCTTCGGCAAATCAGATCACAACTCTGTTCCCTTCCTATAGGCAGAAACTCGGGTACTTCCCGTTTAAGGTTTACTCAACGCTGGTCTGACCAATTGGAATCCATGCCTCAAGACTGTTTTTATCACACGTGCTGGGGACGTGTTCCGTGTTGCTGTTGAGTTATTCCCTCCATAAAGCAATCAAACAGGCAAAACGTCAGTACGGAGACAAAGTGGAGTGGCAATTCAACGGCTCAGACATGAGACGTATGTGTCAGGGACTCCAGACAATCATGTATTATAAAGGGAAAATCAACCACGTCGCGGACACTGTCTCGCTCCCGGACAAGCTAAACACCTTCTTTGTCCGCTTTGAGAATAACATGGTGCTGGTGACACAGGCCACCCCTGAGGTCTGTGAGCTCTCGTTCTCCGTGGCCGACGTAAGACATTTTAAGCGTGTTTAAATAAAGCCTAGTTAAATAAAGATACTGGTATTGTCCCGGCCCTATTGTCAACCTTAAGTGCTGCAGCCGCTCCTCGTGAGGTCACCCCCCCACCCCCCCATCTCGGATGACAACCCATCCAAAGGCCACGGTGTCTGCAGCTGGTAGGACAAGCCCATAGATGGTCCAGGTCATAGGGAACCTTGTCACCTCAGTTTCCTGAAACTGGACAAGCCGGGGTGATGTGGAACTCTGTGGTCTCATCTGAGGTTTCCCACAATCCCACAGGAAAGGGGTGATGTGGAACTCTGTGGTCTCATCTGAGGTTTCCCACAAGCCCACAGGAAAGGGGTGATGTGGAACTCTGTGGTCTCATCTGAGGTTTCCCACAAGCCCACAGGAAAGGGAAGTGTGAATGCTACTCTTGTGAAATGGAAGCTGTGGGAACTGTGCTAGCTAGTGAAAGTCTGTGATTAAGAAGTCTGTTGCAGGCAGTTTCACTTCTGCGTAAGGTGTTGTGTGAATGGTATCCTTTCTTAAATTTTTTTTTTTTTAAATAGCCTAGTATCTTTCAGCAATGTTGCTTTATTGCCTTAATTGAAAACACTCTATTACTTAACTTGCAACTTGAGAGAAATAAGAGTGAATCAGTCGTGATATAACTACCAGTTTATCCATGTACAGTTGAAGTCGGAGGTTTACATACACTTGTTTTTCAACCACTTCACAAATGTCTTGTTAAAAAACTATAGTTTTGGCAAGTCGGTTAGGACATCTACTTTGTGCATGACAGAAGAAATGTATCCAACAATTGTTTACAGACAGATTATTTCACTTATAATTCAGTGGGTAAGAAGTATACATGCACTAAGTTGACAGCTTGGAAAATTCCCGAAAATGATGTCATGGCTTTAGAAGCTTCTGATAGGCTAATTGACATAATTTGAGTCAATTGGAGGTGTACCTGTGGCTGTATTTCAAGGCCTACCTTCAAACTCATTGCCTCTTTGCTTGACATCATGGAAAAATCAAAAGAAATCAGCCAAGACCTCAGAAAACAAATTGTAGACCTCCACAAATCTGGTTCATCCTTGGGAGCAATTACTAAATGCCTGAAGGTACCACGTTCATCCGTACAAACAATTGTAAGCAAGTATAACCACCATGGGTCCACGCAGCCGTCATACCGCTCAGGAAGGAGACGTGTTCTGTCTCCTAGAGATGAACGTACTTTGGTGCGAAAAGTGCAAATCAATCCCAGAACAATAGCAAAGGACCTTTTGTGAAGATGCTGGAGGAAATGGGTACAAAAGTATCTATATCCACAGTAAAACGTGTCCTATATCGATATAACCTGGAAGGCCGCTCAGAAAGCAAGAAGCCACTGCTCCAAAACTTCACAAAATAGATGACATCATGAGGTAGGAAAATTGTGGATATATTGAAGCCCTGACCTCAATCCCATAGAAAATGTATGGGCAGAATTGAAAAAGCGTTTGCGAGCAAGGAGGCCTATAAACCTCAGTTACAACCAGCTCTGTCAGGAGGAATAGCCAAATTCACCCAATGTATTGTGGGAAGCTTGTGGGGGGCCACCAAAACCGTCCACCCAAGTTAAACAATTTAAAGGCAACGCTACCAAATACTAATTGAGTGTATGTAAACTTCTGACCCACTGGGAATGTGATGAAAGAAATAAAAGCTGAAATAAATTATTCTCTCTTCTATTATTCTGATATTGGACATTCTTAAAATAAAATGGTGATCCTAACTGACCTAATGACAGGGAATTTTTACTAGGATTTAATGTCAGGAATTGTGAAAAACTGAGTTTTAATGTATTTGGCTAAGGTGTATGTAAACTTCCGACTTCAACTATCTATGACTACCACAGTTTTAGAATGTTGCTTTATTGCCCTAATTGAAACACTCACTGTTAACTTGAGAGAATTCAGTGAATCAGTCATGTGATATGAACATGTTAAATTTCATACAGGCTCACAACACATATGTATCTATGACTACCACAACAATGGCTGAGTAAAGCTGCCATTAACCTGCTGTCCTTGTCTTTTGTTATATAGCAAGAGTATGCGAGTAACACCAATACAAATCTGAACACAATCTATCAGGGCCTTATAATTATAAGCTTCCAAGCATCATGTGACTATTCATGCAGGCAAATTTGTGGAGACCATGCCCATAGATGGTCCAGGTCATAGGGAACCTTGTCACCTCAGTTTCCTGTTTGTTCAGGGCTGTTCACTTCTGTTCCTCCCTATGTTCCCCTCTCATTCATCTGCACTGATCTGTAAATGCAATTTGGTGGATGCCAGCTGGGAATTAGATTTATTTATTTATTTTTTCTATCAGTGAAGAAGAGGAAACCACATAAGAAACAATTGGCGTCTTAAAGGCAGCAATGGAGGAAGTGGGTTAATGGGGGTTTATAGGCCTGCTGGGTAAGAGGCCTGTCCAGGAAGGGCTGTGGCCATTTGTCATCCTTTGCCAAGGTGTCAAGACGGAGCAAAGCCTGAAGGACGGTACCAAGTTGAACCCACAAACCTACAATCACCTTCCAAGACAACATTTCAGGGGTGGGTCAGTTCTGTCGGGGACTTGATGAAATATAAATTCAAAATGTTGTAAAGAAAGAGAACAGACCAGGTTTTCATGGTCTCTCAACGTTCTGAAGCTCACCTTGCAACATAGCAGCTTTCCCTCACAGGACCCTGAGGCAAATCCCACGGAGTCTTGGAGGTCCCTGCTGCGTGTCCTCATTCATCACATCGGCTTTATCTTCCGTGACACACTACCTGTGTCCTGATCCCTGGGCCTGGATGCTCCCCGGTAGGTTACACCGAGATGCCCGGTGCTACGGTCTCAGTGGCTTAGCCGAGCGCACAGCGAGCAGTAGGCCAAGTATGGAGCCGCTTGTAAATGGCTGGTGTGGTGGGGGCAGGGGGGGGATGTGTGGCAGCTGGTGCTGGATAATAGATTAACCCTGGGAGGAGTCCTGATGGTTTAACCTCCTGCTACCAGCCACCTCCTCCCAACCCACCCTCTGCTTAAAAATCCAATGCAGCCGTTTAAAAAAAATCTAATAATTCAAATTTCAATTAGAAAATAATAATTTCTGATTAACAATTAAATACCTTCCTGTGATTGTTTTCAATTAAAATAATCATAAAGAAACAGTGGCTTATTATCAATGGCATATTTCTCAAGTAAGTATTTTGCTAGGACTGTCGGAGTGGTCCGAGTGGGGAGTAACACTGAACTATCTGTTATTGGCAGAGAGTTTTGGAACCATAGAGATCCTGTTCAATTTGTATTCAAATTCCTAATTATATGTTTGGAACTCTCTTTCTTATTGGTCTAACTAATTTACTGCATGGTGATGTCACCATGGAAGGCCAAAACTCCATCCCACCAAAACAGGCAGATATTTCAGGGGGTCTTTTCAAACAGCTCTTAAACTAAAATGGCATAGTATTATTCCAAACTTATAGTGTGGAAACATAAATATTTTTGACTGCACTGGGCCTTTAAACACAGATTAGGCCCTGCTCCTGACATGGCCGTCTCAATTAGACAACCTCACCAATGTTTGTTAGCCATGTTGTGCCTGCCAGAATCATTGGCTGGTAGGGGAAGGAGATGGTTAACTGGGGTTGAATAATTTTGATGGCATGGCTGGTGAAGTGAGTGGCAATGCATCCAGCCAGGCTTGTGTGAGTCATCAGGGTCAGTACTCCAATATGACAAGTGCAGTCTTTGAGTGACTGCTCCCTCATAGAGTTGAAGGAGTTTTCTCGTGACCTGATGCTGCTGGAGGAACAGCTGGGGTTTTCAATGGCGTTGGGGAATTTATATAAGGAATCTCCCAATATATATACATTTAAATGTGTGAATATTTTATGTAGCATATTTGGAAAAATTCCTGCATTTCCATGTAAAAAGAACCGATGAGCACCTATGTGTAGTTTACAGGAGCATGCAAAATGAAAGCCAAGATTGTAAAAATATATTTTTATTAAAAGGTTACTCACCAAAGTAACAACTGTGTGGTCAAAAACTTTAACTTAGTTTTAGTCAAATCAAATTTGATGTGTCACATACTCATGGTTACCAGATACACTCGTTAATGCGAGTGTAGCGAAATGCTTGTGCTTCAAGTTCCGACAGTGCAGTAATATCTAACAAGTAATCTAATAATTCCCCAACAACTACCTAATACACACAAATCTAATGGGGTGAATGAGAATATGTACATAAGTATGTGGATGAGCCGTCTGGTTACCTATAACTACAAACATAGTTATGTTTTAGCATGTTTACATATTAACTTAATCCCGGATATATTTGGAGCTACCCACAATGCCCTATTGCTACCTAGCTAGTTCCATCTGGCTAAAGTTAGCTATTAGCTATGCAAGTATTTAATTACATTTCAAAGCAAGTGTTGGCACTGGTGAGCATCCAGGTAGAAGAAACCATCTAAATTAATGCAAAAAACTGCAACTCTTCTCCTGTGCTTTTGGCAGTTTTAGTAGTTTTCTGTAATTTGTAGCTCGTGCAGTAATACCCACAGTGCAGTAATACCCACAAGGATGGGCTTACGACTAATTTGTGGCCCAAAAATGAGAAGCAAGTTTTGAAGTCGGAATGGTTTTCCCGGTTGACGCAAGCAGATTGGAGTATGGGAACTGTGCACACTTCTACCCTATGCGGTGCGCATTTAACCTCGGAGTACTTCGATAGCTTAGTATTACCAGTGGAAGTGAGGATTTGGAATGAGACTGACTGAATCCAGGTGCTGTGCCAAGCTTCCTACCGACATACCGGTACATCATGAATGTAAGCAGTGATGGCAATAAACCAGGTGAATTCAATGTGAATTTGCCTCACAATCGCTATTGGATTTGCTAGCTGATTCTCCCTCCTGAAAGGCTGTAATTGAATCTTCTTTGACTTTGGTAGCTTACTCAGCCGTCAGCGACTTCGCTATTTTGACCATGGTGCTTGGCTGGCGAGGGTAGTTAGCTGGCTATGGTAGCTAGCAGGCTAAAATAACTACATTTAGCTGGTTGGCTTGCTGGCTAAGAGAACTGCATATACCAGTAATTGTTTTTGATGATTGGTTAATGGCGTTATGTATTTCTAATACTTTGGTTTACTGTAGCCCTTTCCTGCAGTCAAATGAATAGTGGCCTCATGGATGGAATGTTATTCATATTTTTCATAATTTTATAATTAATAAACATTATTTCTATGTCAAATTATTTTGTGTGATTTCAGTCTTCTGTGATGGATATAAAAGTGTAATATTGGGATGCAAACCCAATGTAATACATTTCAACTTTATATCTGACATGGTACAGGTGTTTTCTTGTTTTGGAGCCCATAACCATGTGTGTGAGGTGTATACTTAAATTTCAAAGTAGATTTAAGACTAACAAGAAACACTCTGTGTGGCCCTGACTTAGCCCACTGCAGTAAAAGGCTGTTAATGTTGATGTAAGCTATGTGTTGTGTTGACTGGCTGACTCATGCAGTGCTAGTAGGGCTAATGTTAGCAGGCTAGTTGGCTAGCAACCTTGCAAACTGATTTGTAACAATACATTCGTGAAGTATTTACTTGTAAGTTGGCTGAAAATGTCATTGAAACCAGTTGTCGTGAGTGCAAATTATTTGATTTTAATTTGAAGTTGTACTTTTTTGAAGTTATTTCTGTTGAGGTTTACATTACAGGGAATCTGCTGCCTCGCCGGGTCCTCCGTATTACATCACACATTCTTCGGAATTCTGATAAGTTTTATGTAATAACTCGATAGATAGAAATGTGAGGTAACTTTGCAATCCATATGTTACGTTTATGCTTCTATCTTTTTTAAGGTGTATATTTTTCAACCATTTTCAATCCCTAAATATTAGGAATAAGCAAAGTCTTTGATTTCTGTTCAAACAGATAGATGTTTGCGAAGACCCCTTTTCTAAGTGAGAAGTGATTGGCACAAGGTGTAATGCAAACAGCAGAGATTTCTTACTCGAGTCTAAGGGAAAGGAAAATGATCATTTTTGGGACATTATAAAAGCCTTAATCTTAGTTGCCTTCAACTGCCCCACTGCCCGAGATGGAAACCAATCTGCATCTGGCTGTGAACCTGGGCGTGATATCAACATCTGCTCATGCATACTTTGTAAGTATCAGACACTTACATGGCGACACCACATCACTTCCTGTTCAGACTCCCTCCCCTGGCCTCGCAGTTTCAGCTATGGAACCCCTTCCCATGTCACTCATCCCCAAGCATTTCTCAGCATGCTCTACAGGACCTCGGAGACCCTGCCAATCACTGCGGACATGGCGAGAATTCAGATGGAGTCTCCATGCGATTCCATTACTGAAAAATAATCGGTTTAAAAATCGCTTGTCAGGGGTAGTATTCCATATGCCTTCACGGAAGAGCTTAGTCTTGCAGTTTCTGTTGGGTTTTGTCTGGAGAGCCAAGTTCCAGGAATCAAGGGAAAGCCTATCATGCTAGAGCAGCACAGTGTATCAAAATGTAGACCAAGTCACCCTAGATAATGGCGCCTGCCAAGCAAACTGATAAATAAAAGATGAATGTTTTTGACTGTTTCACAAGGAAGAAGCAGCCACTGGAGCTGGGTTGCCATTTGCATGGTTTTAGTGTCTGGGGTATTCACTGTGTTTAGGCTACAAGTCAGAACAGGGAACGGGATCTGAAAGGATTTAAAGCTCTGACTTAACTGCAAAGTGGCAAATAAAATGTAAAGTATGAATGCTACTTATGGTAAGTAGTCAGGAACCCATCAACCATGCTGTTGAATTAGTGTATTTTGCATTAGCAGTGGCATCCATTTAATGTTGGCACAGCTTGCAGAGCAGAGACATAATAGATAGTGAAACAAGTATGGGGGCTGAGGAAATGCACTGCTGCAGTTCATCTGAATGAATGAACAGTTTTTATTTTTATGTCTCAGTGCCTGGAACTGAGCTCAGACTGTCCTTCTTGGTCTTTAATGCATTCCTCTCCCTCCTCCTACCCCTCAAGCCTCCGACAAACTGCCAATGTTAACAACGCTGACCTAACTTGGCCCTCAGGAGTGGTCCAAATGCACAACAGGGTCAACAACATTGTCCCTGCCCCAAGCCAAACGATGGTGTCCCTTGGTCTCCATGACTGACCCTATGTCGACAGATGAACAGTGTGTGCAGTGTTAACACGGTACCAGCGTGCCTTTCCCCCCTGACGAGTTCAGGACAATAGGGGCCTTATCGTCCACTCTCTATCACAGATATTCAGTTATTAATGCATTTTTATTCAAATCCTACCATGGTTGAACCAGGGGTGTAATTTGAATGGCAGTTGAAAACACTGCGCACCATTCTCTCTCCTGTGGTCTCCTGCTCAATGTCTGTCTGTTATAATGTCTGCCCTGAGCCTCTGGGGAAACGGCAGTTTTGGAGACATATATTTATATCTAGTGATTCAGGGTGAAGTGTTGTTGGATCACATCCACCCAGTCCCAGACTTGATGTGAGCTGAGAGCGGGTGCCACTGGTGGCTGTTTTGTACGTTGAGTAAAACACAGGAAGTCGTTTGCCATTCGATGAAAGGTTTATTCAGTTTAATTCTGATAAGTATTTACATAAAGAGCCATTCATTCAAACTGAGGCAAGTGTTAAGACTAAAATTGTACCATGAACAAGGGTTAAAGATATCGTGAAGACTTAACTGAAGATTATCCACTAACTAGAGACTTTAGGTATAACAAAGTCCTAGAAATAGCTCAATGATGGCCGATTCTATTTCGGGACATGAGTCTGTCCTCAAAATGACATCACTGACCCAGGCTTTATTGTGTGAAAATGCTTAGTCTGAGAACCCATGCTTTGGTAATGATGATGAATGGGGCTGGACAGTCTGGCCCAAACTGCGTGGGAGCAGGGAGAGAGACTTGCTGCTGTAGATTATTGAGTTCACTTTGGGTAGTGCTGCACATCCGTCAGGGTCGGACTCTGAATAGGGCTGCCAGTCCCAGTCTATACCCTGTGGACTGTCCTCACGTCTGTGCTCCGTCACCAGTAGCCTATGTCATTATTCCGGTGTCATACAGCACTGGCTGACTTTTGTCATTATTCCCTCTATCTAGGTCAGTGGTTTCCAAACTTTTTATAGTACCGTACCCCTTCAAACATTCATCCTCCAGCACCAGGGTCGGCGCACTCTCAAATGTTTTTTGCCATCATTGTAAGCCTGCCACACACACAATATACAATACATTTATTAAACATAAGAATGACTGAGTTTTTTTGTCTCAACCCGGCTGATGGGAAGTGACGAAGGCCTCTTAAAGGACCAGGGCACCATTTAATAATATAATAATACATTTAAAAAAAATGATGCTCTTACATAAAACACTTTTTTGTTCATCAAAATTTGTGAATCACTCACCACAGGTTAATGAGAAGGTTGTGCTTGAAAGGATGCGCATAACTCTGCAATGTTGGGTTGTATTGGAGAGAGTCTGTCTTAAATCATTTTCCACACAGTCTGTGCCTGTATTTAGTTGTAATGCTAGTGAGGGCCGAGAATCCACTCTCACATAGGTACGTGGTTGCTTTTGATAGATTTTTTTTTGGATCTCTTTTAGTCCCCATTTGGATTAATCTTCCAAGAGTCCTTAAACATTCAAATACAATTTTTAAATAGAAACACATTTTCACATATAACACACTATTACAAAACATACATAATATACTAACACAATGACCCAATAAATACTCAATCTAAAAAATATTGATACTTCATCTACTATAGTCCCACAACATTTCTATGTATTATATTTAAATGGTTTTAAAATGTTTACATTTATATATTGAAAGGTTTCTCGTTTGCTCAGTTAATTTATTCCATTTCTTCATTGCTCTAAATCGAAATGTTTATTTTGCCCATTTCTCTTTTCTGTCTGTCCACCATCTATGCGTTATACAATCTATTCCTAGTATTTACGGAATGTCTGTCTCTTACCAACTGAATACTGTTGGGAATAGAACTTGGCCGTTTTAAATTATGTATATAATGAAATAAAATAAGCATGTTTTTTTCAATTATCTTATCGATTGATGACCAACCAAGAACACTGCGCATGACTGCAACAGAAGAACCATATCTCCACCATAAAACAATCCTTGCTGCTTTGTTCTGTGCCTTCTGCAGCCTCCTAACTTCACTTGATGATGCATTTCCCCAGACCACAGAACAGTAGTTCACCTGACTCTCAATTAATGCTTGTGTTGTTTGCTCAATAATTTTTCCTGGTAAATATTTAGCTATCCTTCTGATTATGCATGCTGTTTAAAAAAAATAAAATATATATATTTTTTTTTACATAGATTCATTATTTAAGACTACCATAAATAAGCAGTTGTCTAGCTGCACTCTCAACAGTTTGGTTTCTGCCACTTCTTCAATTTGTACTCCTCCCATACTTAATTGTACCCCATGCTGGTTTGGCCTTTTCCTCGTTGAACAGACCAACATAACTTTGGTTTTCTTGGTGTTTAAAACAAGTTTGTTTTGGCAAACCCACTCCCTGATATTCTCCAAATCTCCTTGTAAAGCTTGCTGTACCTGTTGAACCGATTGTCTTGCTGCATAAATTGTAGTATCATCTGCAAATATAGTAGCTTGAGTTTCAGCTAAGGCATAGGGACGATTGTTGGTATATGTTAAATAAAGAAGTGGCCCAAGGCAGCTGCCCTGCGGTATTCCACAGTTTAACACACGAGGGGAAGAAAATGAACCATTGATATAGGTGGCCTGTTTCCTGTCAGTTAGATATGACTGTACCCAATTCAATGCTACCTCCTTAAAACCATAATGCATTAATTTTGTCAAAATGATTTCATGATTCACTAAATCAAATGCTGCACTGAAATCTAAAAATAGTACACCCACAAACTCATGTCCACCAATGCAGTGGTAGTGGAATGGTTTTTGCAATAAGCATGCTGATTGGCTGTAATCAGATCATTATTTTCAAAAGGGGAACAGTGTCTTAACAGCACAATTTTCCAAGGCAGGATACTCTGAGTGCAGCCCAATCCAGAAATCTGCCAGTGGCTTCTGATTTTAAATTCAATTTTCACAGAACCGCTTGTTGCAATTTCGATGAGGCTCTTGTTCAGATATCGGTAAGTGGACTGGAGGCAGGGCATGAAAGGGATAACGAATCCAGTTGTTTGTGTCGTCCGTTTCGGGAAAGTACCTGCATAATTGCGCACCCAGCTCACTTAGGTGTTTCACTATATCACATTTCATATTTGTTCGTAAGCTTGTTCATTTGCACACAGAATCATGCAATGATGGAAAGACCTGTGTGTTGTCCTTGTTAATGCAGACAGAAAAGAGCTCCAACTTTTTAATCATATCCTCAATTTTGTTCTGCACATTGAATATAGTTGCAGAGAGTCCCTGTAATCCTGTCAGACAGGTGAAAATTATGATCAGTAAAGAACTTTTAAGCTCAATTCAAAAAAAGGTGTCAATACTTTGCCCCTTGATAACCAGCGCACTTCTCTATGTTGTAAAAGTGATACATGGTCGCTGCCAAAATCATTTCATAGTGCAGAAAATACGAGAGTTCAGGGGCCTTGCTTTTATCATAGTTAACCATCTTCACTGTAGTGTCCAACATGCCTTTCATGCTGTCAGGCATGCCTTTGGCAGCAAGAACCTCTCGGTAGATGCTGCAGTGTACCCAAGTGTCGTCGGGAGCAACTGCTTTGCGCGCGCGTTACCACTCCACTATGTCTCCCTGTCATGGCTTTTGCACCATCAGTACAGATACCAACACATCTTGACCACCAAAGTCCATTTGATGTCACAAAGCTCTCCAGTACTTTCAAAATATCCTTAATTGACCCCGCATAAACATAACGGACATATACCAGGAGCTGTGCCAGGCCCGACACGTTTGTTGACTCATCCAGCTGTAACGCATAGAATTCACTGGCTTGTTTGCGAAGCAGTAATTATTTCAAAACATCTCCTGCCATGTCACTGATCTGCCGTGAAAGTGTTGTTTAATGAAGATATTGTCTGTATAGTTTTTTTGGGCCTTTTCCCCCAGCATTGTCCCTGCCATATCTGCGGCAGCAGTCCTCAGCAGGAAAAGTCCTCCATAATAGTAGGGGCTTGCCTGTCCAAGCCACTCGGTAGCTCACCATATAAGATGCTTCTAGACCCTTCTTATTAATGGTATCTGTTGCTTTTATATCTTATTACTCGAAAGTTGTCTTAACTTATTGCGTCGAGCAATCCCGTTTCCGGGAGCGTAATCATAGCCTCAAGCTCATTACCATAACGCAACGTTAACTATTCATGAAAATCGCAAATGTAATGAAAGAAATATATTCACTCACAAGCTTAGTCTTTTGTTAACAACACTGTCATCTAAGATTTTCAAAATATGCTTTTCAACCATAGCTACACAAGCATTTGTGTAAGAGTATTGATAGCTAGCATAGCATTAAGCCTAGCATTCAGCAGGCAACATTTTCACAAAATAATTTACCTTTGAAGAACTTCGGATGTTTTCAATGAGGAGACTCTCAGTTAGATAGCAAATGTTCATTTTTTCCCAAAAGATTATTTGTGTAGGAGAAGTCGCTCCGTTTTGTTCATCACGTTTGGCTAAGAAAACCCCCCGAAAATTCAGTCATTACAACGCCAAACTTTTTTCCAAATTAACTCCATAATATCGACAGAAACATGGCAAACGTTGTTTAGAATCAATCCTCAAGGTGTTTTTCACATATCTATTCGATGACAAATCATTCGTGGCAGTTGTTTCTCCTCTGAAGCAAATGGAAAAATGCACTCAGCTGTAGATTGCGCAATAAATTCGACGAAGGACACCAAGCGGACACCTGGTAAATGTAGTCTCTTATGGTCAATCTTCCAATTATATGCCTACAAATACGGCACAATGCTGCAGACACCTTGGGAAACGACAAAGTGTAGGCTCATTCCTGGCGCATTCACAGCCATATAAGGAGACATTGGAACACAGCGCCTTCAAAATCTGGGCCATTTCCTGTTTGAAATTTCATCTTGGTTTCGCCTGTAGCATCAGTTCTGTGGCACTCACAGATAATATCTTTGACGTTTTGGAAACGTCAGTTTTCTTTCCAAAGCTGTCAATTATATGCATAGTCGAGCATCTTTTCATGACAAAATATCTAGTTTAAAACGGGAACGTTTTTTATCCAAAAATTAAAAGAGCGCCCCCTATATCGAAGAAGTTAATTCTGGCTCAAACTCCTGTGGCTTGTTTTTCAAATGGGCATGTTTTGTTTCTAAATGTCTGCTCAAGACTGAAGGTTTCATTGAGTTGTGTGTGAGTACTTTTGCACGTATAACACAGTGGCTGAGGAAAGGCACCCAATATAAGTGAACCCCAAATCAATGTTGTTCTCATCATATTTTCGCCCTTTCGTGGTCCAACATCCCTGTCTGTTGTTCGGTGCTTAAGGGGCAGTAGCTCTTCGGCTGCATCAGATTCACAACTGTCAGTGTTCATGCTAGTTTGGCTGACAACAAATGTAGAATTACTGATGCTTGCATTGGATGTGCTCGTGTAAGCAGAACAGCTTGTCATCGACAGGTGCAGGTGTACTACTGCTGGTAGTAGCAGTACTACCAGTAGAGCTTGTATGTGTCTCTATGGATACGGGCCTTACTACTTTTTTTAAACCATTTTGAATTTTCGTGCAAACGGATTGAGCAGCAGCTACGTTTGGCTACATACGGACCGCTAGTGGATGTTAATAATTTGACTAGGCTACCTGTATTTGACATGTGTTATTTCGCTGTACACTTGATGGTTTTATTTTGGCAGTGAAACGAGGAAACTCATGGGGGAAAAAACCTCACCTAAATGTATAGCTTCGTGGAAAATATAAATGGACTGTTTGAAAATGTGAAGAAAAAAAAAAAATATATATATATTTTAGATTTTTATTTGGCTTACCCCCGACGGCAATGCCCCAGTTTGGGAATACCTGGTCTAGACTATATTATTGTGAGACATCAGCGATTTATTACCTCCGCCCACTCTATCCTGTCCTATTAAGAAAACATATACAATTTGGGCTAATGGTTCATATAGCAAAAACAATACATGTCAGGAGGAATTAAAGAAAAACAACATGTTTTCGCTTGAAATTATGGCTGGTAGGTATACTGTATTTTTTAATATACTGGTATTGATGTACGGATCAGTTTGGGTTTTACTTTACCTTGTATAATGGTATTTCAATGTTTATGTTACGCCATTCCACCTTGTGTAATTGTTAGTTTTTATAGTTTACTCCGTTTGGTACTTGAGTCGTCTCTCTCCTTCCACACACACCAAGCCCCGCACCGTCACTGAAGGATACTACCAGTCACAACCACATTTTGCTGTTCACTCGCATAGTGTTGCAAATTTAGCAACTTTGGTAAAAGAGGCTAGCGACAAATTAATCTACATTTCAGGCTGCTTTTGGGAAGTTTTGTCAGAGTTTGGATGGTTTTGATAGCTTTTAGCGACTTTTCCTACTCGTTGTCATGCCTTGCAACACTGTATTCAAAGTTCCCACTGTGTTCCAAATTTCAGTTGAAGTGTGTTTGTTTTATACTGTTCAATCAAAATGGAGAAAGCAGTTACTCATAAAGCATATTTAGAACTATTAATATTCAAAAACCTAAAATACTGTCAAGTGTAAAATATTGTGATATATTTTTTGCTATATCGCCCAGCCCTACTTGAAATTCAAGCTTCCTTTTTTTAACATCTTGCACTGCAAGTCCACAAATCGTCATTGCGTTGACATGAATGGCATTCATTTAGGGCTAACGGTCATCTATTTAATTAAGAGACAATGGTTCTTCTTTCCATCAGTGTGAGCAGCTGATGCCTCTTACTGCCCCCTGCCCCTTCTCCAAGTGGCACTCTGTGCTGTGCCAAGCGGATACCCTCTGGATCTGTAAGGGAGCTTAAAGCAGCTGTCAAAACTGCAGGTGTCCTACTGCATCCCATTTGGCAGATGTGAGCCAGAAGAACGAGGATCACCAACTGAATTCTGAGCATAATGTTGCCAAAGGAAACTCCCAACTACTCAAATAGTTCAGACAGACACTGGCTGACAGAAGTGTCGAAGTAGCCTACTATATGTGCTGAAGACCTCTGCCAAAGCCGCGCTCGGTCTGGAAGCCTAATTAGTTTGAGCTATGAATAAAAAAGTCATGAGCAGCGCTTTACAATTCCTTTCATGCAGTTGTGATGTTTGAGAGAAAAAAAAAACTGCAAGTACTTTCATAGATTAATGCCACTCATTTCAGTCGCAGAAATGAGGTGCTAAATTTGCAGTGGAACAGGAATCAGGGTAGCAGCAGGGTGGCCTACTGGTTCGAGCGTTGGACTAGTAACCGGAAGGTTGCAAGTTCAAACCCCCGAACTGACAAGGTACAAATCTGTCGTTCTGACCCTGAATAAGAAATAAGAATTTGTTCTTAACTGACTTGCCTAGTTAAATAAAAGGTTAAATAAATAAAAATATAAAAAGTATGTTGATCAAATGTCCAGATGAAGCTTCTGTACCCCCCCCCCCCCACACTTTCGGTATGTCATCATTCAGAGGGATTTTATTGTAATTGAGAAGACTGGGTGTTTGTGAATTTATAGAAATGCCACGTTATTTAGGCTGAGAGGATTATCGGATTACACATATGAACCCCCCCCCCCGCGACACAGAATATGAAAGACGGGTCTTTGTCTCTTAAGGGGCTTTGTTGGAGTAACAAGGTTGGCTCTTCAGTCGACATGGGATGCCTGGTGCTTGTACAAAGACACTAGTGTCTGTCAATCATTTTGGTTGTCTTTCCTTATTCTACCAAGGCCACCATGTAGGCCTATCACTGTCGTGTTCTTGGTATGCATATATGCAGGGCATCAAATGGGATTTATAATCGGCTCTCATTTCGGGTATGCTGGTTTACGTAATCTTTCAGGCCATCAATGCCATATCCTGCCAGAGCACTGAGCCTACACAAGCTAGTGAAACCAGAGTCATATGGTCAAACTGCATGGCTGGGCTAGTCCTCAAAGGGCCTCCCCACCCATTGTTATGCCATTTTTCTTATTGAATGCGTTACCCCTATCATTGTATGATAGTCTCCCGTCATAAATTCTGCATCACTTGGTTTCTTGAATGTTGTTTAAGTGGTTTTTGTGAGTAATTCTTGTGTTTCGGTAATAGAACGAGACCCATAGGCTTTGTCAAGGTGTTTGTTGCATGACCAGCTTTAGATTGTGGGTGATGGGTGGGTGGCCGCTTGGCCCACAGCTACTTGCTTTGTCAAGGGGACAATGCCTATACACATTTGTATGGGTTAAGGAAATCCTCAACACCTCACCCAATGTGTCTTGCGTGCCGTGAGGCTTCAGCTGAACAGTACATCTTTGTAAAAAAAAAAGAAATCTTATTTTTAGACATCTGATCCAGAGCAATTAGGGTTAAGTGCCTTGCTCGAGGGCACATCGACAGAGTGATTCAAACCAAACGGTGATAATTCTCCACATTTTATCATGCACGTTTCTCTAACATTTTGCGGTAGCCATTGCAACACACGTCATGTGAGTGTCATGGGCATATCGCGACCCTTTCGTGAGCCCCATCGCTGAGTCATAAACCCGTCAGTCTGTGTGTAGGCGCTTGAAGGATCTGCCCAGTGAGAGCAGCTGATGCCCGACCCACACCGTTGCCCCCCCCATGGAGGAGGAACACACGTCTCTCTCTTGTGTGTTTTAGAGTTTATCACCTTGGGAGTGATAAACACCCTCTTCACAGGCTCAGGGAGACAGTCTGCATGTCCTCATATGGCAAGGAGTGCTACTGCTCGGCAACTCGCAGGCCATGCTAGCCCCCCCGCGCAGAGCCTTGTAAAACAGGGAGGAGGGGTAGAGGGATGGAGTGTAGCGCTTAGTCTATGGCTCTGTTGTGAGGTCTATTGACCAGCCATACTGCCTTATGACCAACATGCTGTTTGGTTCCTCTCTCTTGACCAGTGCACGGTGGAGACAGGTTTATTTTGTAAATAAACATACACAAATATACTTGGCTGCCCTTGCCCAAATAGTTTATGATGGAGTTCAGGCATATAAACAAATTAAAGTGGCAGCACTTCAAAGCCTAAGTTACATTTTCTGTGCCGGCACTAACATTGCTGCAGACCCTCCTTGATCACACTGTACGGCGCACATCAGTGTGACACATGCATGTATTCCTGGAAGTGTGTGGGGCGGCAGGGTAGCCTAGTGGTTAGAGCATTGGACTAGTAACCAAAAGGTTGCAAGTTCAAATCCCTGAGCTGACAAGGTACAAATCTGTCGTTCTGCCCCTGAACAGGCAGTTAACCCACTGTTCCTAGGCCGTCATTGAAAATAAGAATTTGTTCCTAACTGACTTGCCTAGTTAAATAAAGGTAAAAAAAACTTGACATCTTCATTTCATTGGATAGTGGTGACTAATGGCAGTAAGAAACATCAATGGTCTTTTTGATATGATTGTGCAACAACAGGCGCGGATAAGTCACACTGGTTCATCCTGTGTTTGAGAACCTTTTTGAGGGACCTACAGACCTACTGCTCGTGCTTCATACACATGGTAGCAAGTCTGGTGACGTAACCTTTAGGCTAAAACCGAACATGTGAATAACTAGACATTATATCATGGTGCAATGTGGGATATTGTGGACGTAAGCCTGAAGTTTCTTGATTCCTGGTTTGTTTCTTGCAGTGAAGCCGTTCACCACCACCGTGAAGGAGATGCGTCTGCACAGGGACGACTTCGAGATGCTCAAGGTGATCGGCAGGGGAGCATTTGGCGAGGTAAGACTGCCTGAACCCTCTGTTCACTCGTCAATTCAGTATAGAGCTTCCTTGGCATTAAATACATGGGTTAATCTCCAACTATACTGAGTGGAAAAATTGAGAGAAGAGGTATGACCGAAGTTTGTGAAATGTTTTCAGACATCAAGAGTGGTTATGTGTTGAGAGAAGTCCCAGGGCCATTTTGTAGATATTACATTAGGACTGGGAGTTGCCAGGGACCTCACGATACGATATGATAATTAATTCTCACAATTCTATATGTATTGCGGTTCGATGTCCCAAACCTATGTTTCTTGCACAGGGACAAGATCAAACCACGAGAAAATGAATTTTGATCAGATAAAAGTGCTGATAACAGCGTTCGCACAAAAATAATATCCTGAGATCTAACAGTATTCCGTAGTTCTGATGCATTTGTTGCACTGACAATGTAAATAATTTTGCTCCCGAGTGGCGGAGCGCTATAAGGCACTGCATCTCAGTGCAAGGTGTCACTACAGTCCCTGGTTTGAATCCAGGCTGTATCACATCCGTCCGTGATTGGCCCAGTGTCCAGGTTTGGCGGGGTAGGCCAAAAATGTAAAAAATAATTTCATCTTAACTGACTTGCCTGGTTAGATAAAAATAAAATGCATACAGTAGCATTATTTTTACGGCTCTATGTATCAAAGTTTAATTCTACTATAATTCAGCTGTTCAAAGTCTGCATCCTGAAGAGAGATGTGACCTTCAGCTACTCTCAAACCGTCTTCTCTCCTTCCCGAAAATAGTAATTTAGTAATTTATCTCTCTCCTTCATCCTCCCTGTCTTACAGTGCTTTCTCTTCCAAGTCCCCAAAGGGTGTTGGTCTGGCAAAGATGTGCCATTTTGGGCCTGGACAAATCAGGGCGTTTTTTTATTTATTTTTATGTGTGGTATGTGCATGTTACCACATTGCTAACAAGTTCTGTCCTGACGACAATGTCAGTGGCTCTGACTGTCTCCTCTGCTTTGACTCCTTAATAAAGGTGCAATCTGCATCTGCTTTGTCCCCTGACTGTGGTTCACAAAAGTGCACAAATGCACGCACACACTTTGGTCTGTTCAATGTACAGCTCTGCCTGCAGTCCGGGTCAATATTTTAACTTTTTTTACTACCAGAAATTACAGTGTCCTTTAAAAGACTGAAATCTTCAAGGAATTTCTGTTGTAAAAATAGCCTTGACGTTCTGTTCCTTTTCAAAAGTTAATTAAATCAGATCTTTTGTGCGGATCCAACTGCCAGCCCCTCTGTATGGGGCCATTCCTAGAAAAGAAAACATGTTTTTGCGTCTGTCGTTTTAATGCAATGTTTCCCATTTCAATTCCAGATGTCAACACAAGGTGAACAGAGCGATGATCAAATGTCTGATGATCGAAAGGTTAAAACATATGCGCTGTGTAAATCTGGATTAGGGAAATGGCTGCCCTTGTCAGATATACTGTTAAACAATGACTCGAAGAGCAAAGACCAGGTCTGTAGTGATCTGAAACGTTCAGAACATTGCACATATGCAATGACGCGATGCCCAATTCAACATGACAGGGAATCGTATCTGTTCTACAGAATGAATGTATTTTTGTGCCTTTTGTAACATTGCATCCTTCTGAACGTTCCCCATTTTATCGTTTTGATGATGGGTGTCGTCAGTCATTGCTTGCCATTACATTGTTGTGATTTAACACGACATTGTGTGAAGTTGGTTCACCTCCACAAACGTTCTCGGGAACATTCCCGTAATGTTTCCCCATCAGTGAAGGGATTGTGGTCTAATGAGGTGATGGCCTCTCCAGATAATGAAGCAGAACTGATCAAGGCACAAAGTTAATCAATGGTCAGACCGTTAACTGCTCTGTCCCTCCGATGGAGACCGAGAGACCGAGAGTCTGAGCCAGCAGTGACTGTGTGTATCCCTGTCTGTGTGTATCCCTGTCTGTGTGTATCCCTGTCTGTGTGTATCCCTGTCTGTGGGTATCCCTGTCTGTGGGTATCCCTGTCTGTGGGTATACCTAGACCTCCTTGGTTTTTGTCTACTACTTGGTGTTACTCACCAGACACACAGACACCGAAAATGTGCCATTTCCTGCAAACTGGGCAGTTCCACTTGTTCTGCCTCTTGGGTTCAGTGCTTTAGCTGGTAGCTAGGATGTGGTTTGTTTGGTTTAAGGGTGGTGACTCTGCATATTTTTATTTTTTTAAACTTTGATATTATACTGTGTGAAACCAATGCTCTGTGGCGGTTTTTGCTAAATTCACACCATTAATTCAACATAATCATTGTTATTGTCAATTTCAACAAATTAGGCCTAGTTCTAAAAGCTTGGTCACTCGCATGCACACACACTTGCTACTATGAGTTTTTTTTCATTGTGTGTTTGTGTGTGAACAAGACTGCAACTCTCCAGCTACTTCCTGTTAGCCATTGTTGCTGTCGACTCAGTCCTCCCTTGCTCCCTCTGCAGTTTCCTGTGGCTCTTAAGTTACAGGATGCCTTTCCAGATAAGTGTTGGGCCTGCATTTCCTGTTTATGATGTGTGGTGTCTCTCTCGCTCTCTCCTCGCCCAACAAAGTACTTTTCGGGGAGAAAGGGAGTTTGAGGGACTGCTGGAGGACCGTCCCTCTGAGTACAGACTGTTCCAGACAACTACGCCTTGGACCTTGGCTCGCTGTCTAACAGCTCACCCCCCAGAAACTCACCCTCGCTGGACTTAGAAAGCAAGGGAGAGCATTAACAACGGCGATTAAAAATGGGAGAGAGCGAGATGATTGGACAGAGAATGATGGATGAGATGAAAGATGATAGACCGAGAGGTGAGATGGACGGGAGAGGAGGAGAAGGTGAAGTGGGATGGACGGTAGAGGGGGAGAAGGTGAAGTGGGATGGACGGTAGAGGGGGAGAAGGTGAAGTGGGATGGACGGTAGAGGGGGAGAAGGTGAAGTGGGATGGACGGTAGAGGGGAGAGGGGGAGAAGGTGAAGTGGGATGGACGGTAGAGGGGGAGAAGGTGAAGTGGGATGGACGGTAGAGGGGGTGAAGTGGGATGGACGGTAGAGGGGGAGAAGGTGAAGTGGGATGGACGGTAGAGGGGGAGAAGTGGGACGGACGGTAGAGGGGGAGAAGTGGGACGGACGGTAGAGGGGGAGAAGTGGGACGGACGGTAGAGGGGGAGAAGTGGGACGGACGGTAGAGGGGGAGAAGTGGGACGGACGGTAGAGGGGGAGAAGTGGGACGGACGGTGGGACGGAGAGGGGGAGAAGTGGGACGGACGGTAGAGGGGGAGAAGTGGGACGGAGGGTAGAGGGGGAGAAGTGGGACGGACGGTAGAGGGGGGAGAAGTGGGACGGAGGGTAGAGGGGGAGAGGTGGGACGGAGGGTAGAGGGGGAGAGGTGGGACGGAGGGTAGAGGGGGAGAGGTGGGACGGAGGGTAGAGGGGGAGAGGTGGGACGGAGGGTAGAGGGGGAGAGGTGGGACGGACGGTAGAGGGGGTGAGGTGGGACGGACGGACGGTAGAGGGGGAGAGGTGGGACGGAGGGTAGAGGGGGAGAGGTGGGACGGACGGTAGAGGGGGAGAGGTGGGACGGACGGTAGAGGGGGAGAAGGTGGACGGACGGTAGAGGGGGAGAGGTGGGACGGACGGTAGAGGGAGAAATTATGAGGAACTTTTAACTGATTTAATAGTTTGCATTTGAGAGAAAGTAAAGAACTAAGTGGTGGCTATTACATGCACATTGTGTGCAAGGATATCGGTTCGGCAACGCAGTGATTTGATGAGCAGCTTTGCTAACTGACATAGCTAACTCTAGCTTTTTAACAGACGTTAAAAGCTTACCGAGCCTGTTTGAAGCAGGTTTTACTTCAGGAGAATTTGGTGCAGGACACGTGACTGGGAAGATTTTAATCTATCTGACATTTTGAGAAATTAGGCATTGGGTGTATAACCCATGAGGTTACACAGCCAGCTCTATCAATAAACTTTTTTTTTTGACCACCTCACGGTTCAGCTGTCGGAGGTTTGAGCACTAAATGCCACAGGGCATTGCATGCATAGGCCTATAAGCTTTAGGCATCCACTGTATTGTAGTAATATTTTGCCACGACACTGACATTAATTTCTTTATACGTTTAGATAGGCTACTGCGTCTACTATACAGATATAGACGTACATAAGGTTAATTTTAAATTCAAATATGTTTTATGAAGATAAGCATTATATTGTAAGATATTATAGCCCAAAAGATTTTCTGAGTCAGTTGGATAGCCAGTGCATAGGTTTGTAGTGTAATGGGTTAATAGCGACACCAAACCTTCACAAAAGTTTATAAACTTTATTTTACCTTTATTTAACTAGGCAAGTCAGTTAGGAACAAATTCTTATTTTCAATGACGGCCTAGGAACAGTGGGTTAACTGCCTGTTCAGGGGCAGAACGACAGATTTGTACCTTGTCAGCTCGGGGATGGGGATTTGAACTTACAACCTTCTGGTCACTAGTCCAACTCTCTAACCACTAGGCTACCCTGTCGAACCATTGTTTGTAGGGAAGATATGAGCAAGATGATATATTGCGGCAAACACAACATTACAGTTGTAACCGAATAAAACAAAACACTGCGAACTGGTTTAAACCTTGACAAATGTTTTGAACGGTAATTTTCGCTTCGTATCTTAGTCATATCAGACATCTTTGTAAACTCGTTGTTATTGAGCTCATAACTGATAGTTGAGAAATAAAAAGTATACCTACAGAAAGCTGTGTTTTTCCCAGATTATAAAATGTTATACAATCAGAACACTTCTTTCTCCCAGAGCTTTTTTCCCTCAGGGAAAGAGAGGCTCGCTGGACTCCACAGCAGGCCCCAGTGATACAGGGGCAGGCATGCAGACACTTTTTAATACAGGAATCATGAGGATAATGTAATAACTTACTGTTTGACCAAATTATGGTGATAGCCTCCTAAAAAAAAATAGGATGTTTTTATTGAGGTGAATAAATGTGCAGCCCACACCGATGCAGCTGTACAGCCAAGTCAAAGGGTCGCAAAATGACCTCAGTCTGGAGCCCCGCCTTATAGGATTTTCACTATAGACATACTCTCCAAATTTCGTTTTACTTCAATGATAAAGTCCTCCCATCTTCGCAATCAACAGTAGCCTAGGCCAAGGCTCCTCTCGCACTTTCTCGCTCTCCTCAGCAGCAGTGCAGCCCCGGATAATTTGTCCAGCTACAATTTTATTTTATTGGCAAAAAGCAAGCCACTTACCAGTTAACGGAAACCTTTCCCTGAAGTTGTCGATATGCTGCCCTAAAGTTAGGAAACAGAAAAACAGCTGCTTCATGAAAACTCATAATAATGTTAGCAATAGCACTACTACAGTAGCTTACTAGCTAGCTTTAGTTTGGAAGCATTCACTATTGTGTGTGTGTGTGTGCAGCACTAGCTAAGCAGATAGCTCTGGTGTTCAACCTTCCCAAGTTCTCTCACGTCACCCCGCTCCTCCGCTCTCTCCACTGGCTTCCAGTTGAAGCTCGCATCCGCTACAAGACCATGGTGCTTGCCTACGGAGCTGTGAGGGGAACGGCACCGCAGTACCTCCAGGCTCTGATCAGGCCCTACACCCAAACAAGGGCACTGCGTTCATCCACCTCTGGCCTGCTCGCCTCCCTACCACTGAGGAAGTACAGTTCCCGCTCAGCCCAGTCAAAACTGTTCGCTGCTCTGGCCCCCCAATGGTGGAACAAACTCCCTCACGACGCCAGGACAGCAGAGTCAATCACCACCTTCCGGAGACACCTGAAACCCCACCTCTTCAAGGAATACCTAGGATAGGATAGGATAAGTAATCCTTCTACCCCCCCTTAAATTATTTAGATGCACTATTGTAAGTGGCTGTTCCACTGGATGTCATAAGGTGAATTCACCAATTTGTAAGTCGCTCTGGATAAGAGCGTCTGCTAAATGACTTAAATGTAAATGTAATAGCTGGTTAGTCAGCATCATTTCAGTTACTGGCTCAGGTAGCAAGATGAATGTTGGATACATCTATGCTAGCTTTCATGCCTAACTTTAGAAATACTGCTCCATGAAACACACACATCCTTAGCTAGATAGATGTAAAATGGTGAGACTAAAACTTCCTCAACAGAAAAATGTCAACATGACAGATTAGTTCTAGTTTAGATTAATTCAGATTTATTTCGAGGCAGAAATGGGGATCAGTGGACAATGTCAATAACGTAATATTATCGAATGTTCGACGGCACATTGTAGCCACACTACTTTTGATCTATCGCATTACCCTTTGCGAGATACGAGACTGATACGAGACTAGGGCTGGGCGATATGGCCAAATTATTGTATCACAGTATTAAAAAAAATTAGTAATAATTGGACGGTATGACTGTATTTTAGTTTTTGAATACTGAAAGTTCTACATTTGCTTCATAAGTAGGGAGGGATCCCATGTGGCAACCCACATTCTAGGTGATTTCAATGGGTCTTTCTCCATTCTGATAGTTTTATACTGTTCAATTCAACCAAAACAAATTTCACAGCTTTTATTATTTCTGCATTTCCTGCACTCAATTGCAGTGGTGGAAAAAGTACCCAATTGTCATACTTGAGTCATTTTCTATTAACGTATCTTTACTTTTACTCAAGTGAAAGTCACCCAGTAAAATACTACTTGAGTAAGTCTTTAAGTATTAGGTTTTAAATATACAGTGGGGAGAACAAGTATTTGAAACACTGCCGATTTTGCAGGTTTTCCCTACTTACAAAGCATGTAGAGGTCTGTCATTTTTATCAGAGGTACACTTCAACTGTCTGAGACGGAATCTAAAACAAAAATCCAGAAAATCAAATTGATTTTAAAAGTAAATAACTTGCTTTTTATTGCATGACATAAGTATTTGATACATCAGAAAAGCAGAACTTAATATTTGGTACAGAAATCTTTGTTTGCAATTACAGAGATCATACATTTCCTGTAGTTCTTGACCAGGTTTGCACACACTGCAGCAGGGATTTTGGCCCACTCCTCCATACAGACCTTCTCCAGATCCTTCAGGTTTCGGGGCTGTCGCTGGGCAATACAGACTTTCAGCTCCCTTCAAAGATTTTCTATTGGGTTCAAGTCTGGAGACTGGCTAGGCCACTCCAGGACCTTGAGATGCTTCTTACAGAGTCACTCCTTAGTTGCCCTGGCTGTGTGTTTCGGGTTGATGTCATGCTGAAAGACCCAGCCACGACCCATCTTCAATGCTCTTACTGAGGGAAGCAGGTTGTTGGCCAAGATCTCGCGATACATGGCCCCATCCATCCTCCCCTCAATACGGTGCAGTCGTCCTGTACCCTTTGCAGAAAAGCATCCCCAAAGAATGATGTTTCCACCTCCATGCTTCACGGTTGGGATGGTGTTCTTGGGGTTAAACTCATCCTTCTTCTTCCTCCAAACACGGCGAGTGGAGTTTAGACCAAAAAGCTTTATTTTTGTCTCATCAGACCACATGATCTTCTCCCACTCCTCCTCTGGATCATCCAGATGGTCATTGGCAAACTTCAGACAGGCCTGGACATGCGCTGGCTTGAGCAGGGGGACCTTGTGTGTGCTGCAGGATTTTAATCCATGACGGCGTAGTGTGTTACTAATGGTTTTCTTTGAGACTGTGGTCCCAGCTCTCTTCAGGTCATTGACCAGGTCCTGCCGTGTAGTTCTGGGCTGATCCCTCACCTTCCTCATGATCATTGATGCCCCACGAGTTGAGATATTACATGGAGCCCCAGACCGAGGGTGATTGACCGTCATCTTGAACTTCTTCCATTTCCCAGTCTAAAATTTTAGCCCTGATGTCCTTACACAGCTCTCTGGTCTTGGCCATTGTGGAGAGATTGGAGTCTGTTTGATTGAGGGTGTGGACAGGTGTCTTTTATACATGTAACGAGTTCAAATAGGTGCAGTTAATACAGGTCATGAGTGGATAACAGGAGGGCTTCTTAAAGAAAAACTAACAGGTCTCTGAGAGCCGGAATTCTTACTGGTTGGTAGGTGATCAAATACTTATCATGCAATAAAATGCAAATTAATGACTTAAAAATCATACAATGTGATTTTCTGGATTTTTGTTTTAGATTCCGTCTCTCACAGTTGAAGTGTACCTATGATAAAAAATTATAGACCTCTACATGCTTTGTAAGTAGGAAACACTGCCGATTTTGTAGGTTACCAAATACTTGTTCTCCCCACTGCACTTAAGTATCAAAAGTAAATGTAATTGGTAAAATGTACTTAAGTATCAAAAGTATATAAATAATTTCAAATTCCGTATATTAAGCAAACCAGGTGGCACCATTTGATTTTATTTACGGATAGCAAAGGGCACACTCACACACTTAGACATTAATTTACAAACGAAGCATTTGTGTTTAGTGAGTCCTCCAGTTTAGAGGCAGTAGATGGCCAGGGATGTTCTCTGTTTATTGAGTCCTCCAGATCAGAGGAAGTAGATGACCAGGGATGTTCTCTTGATAAGTGGGTGAATTGGACCATTTTCCTGTCCTGCCATCCTTTCAGAATGTAACGAGTACTTTTAGGTGTCACGGAAAATGTATGGAGTGAAAAGTACAGTATTCTCTTTAGGCATGTAGTAGTGAAGTAAAAGTTGTCAAAAATAAAAAATAGTTAAGTGCAGATACCAAAAAGAAAACTTAAGTCAAAAATAATTTCAAGTACTACTTAAGTTCTTTACACCACTGCTCAGTAGAGATAATTTCCACACTGCACGATATGGGCAGATAATCTTGGACTTATTTTTGACTTGCTAATTAGAGCCAAACTGTTGGAATCATGGAAATAGAATGACTATTCTAATTCTATAGTTAGAATGTAATAGTGGGCACTTTGAATACAGTGTTTGAGATGACGACGAGTTGAAATGCCAGAGAGGACTTATTGTGACAGGGTAGGAACTAAAGTGTTTCCTAGGGGACCTGATAAGCTTTGGCTACATTGCGTGTTTTCTCTTAGCTACTTCATGTAGCCAACATATTCTTGCTTTGCATATTCCTCTGATTTAGAAGATACTGTTGCACAAACGAAATGCTGATTTAGGTCTATACCATCACTGGTATTGTCAGGCTGTATTAGCTTGCTATGTTTGCTATTACTCAGTACATTTATTAGCTATTATCATTAGCGACTAACAAGATTTAGGGCAACTTGCTAAGAAAAGACAAACTAGCGGTTTGCTGATACATGAAATACAAAATGAATAGTGTCATTCTAGAATGCTAGTGGATTTTTATTAAGAAGCAAATTGAAAACAACATTGTTGTATGTGCTACATTGACCATGCAGGCTGAATGCAAGTGTCTCGTGGTTGAGGAACATCAAATGCGCTCCTTGAGTGACATGGAGCGTGGCTAGGTCTGTGTGGAAAGTTGTATGGAGAGAAAGAGCAGAACGAGAGATGACTCTCTAGAGTAGCAAAGTAAACTATAAAAAATGACATTACACATGGCGTATCACATTTAACAAAATACCGATACAGAAGGTAAGGTAAAAACCCAAATCGGTCCCTGCATCAATACTGATATATAGTAAAATACGGTATACCGCCCAGCCCGATATGTGACTGATACGAGACAGATCATTGGAGGCCTAATCGTGCGCTGTCTGACGAAAGACAATGGGCACCGACGTCATTATGATCATTATCTGCAATACCACTTGCTTTCCATATTCACTGCAACTTGTCCTCAAAAAGATCCCTGCATAGGCCCTGGACTATATCCCAGTTTGTAGCCATTTTGTCACACATGCAGTATATACAGTGCATTTGGAACGTATTCAGACCCCTTGACTTTTTCCACATTGTTTATGTTACTACCTTATTCTATAATGTATTAAGTTATATATTTTTCCTCATCAATCTACACACAATACCCTATAATGACAAAGTGAAAACAGTTTTTTGAGCATTTATAAAAAAAATATAAAACAGAACTTATTTACATAAGTATTCAGACTCTTTGGTATGAGACTTGAAATTGAGCTCAGGCGCATCCTGTTTCCTTGAGATGTTTCTACAACTTGATTGGAATACACCGGTGGTAAATTCAATTGATTGGACATGATTTGGAAAGACCTGTGAGGTCCCACAGTTGACAGTGCATGTCAGAGCGAAAATCAAGCCACGAGGTCGAAGGAATTGTCTTGTAGAACTCAGAGACGACAGGATTGTGTCGGCACAGATCTGCTAACAACGAATTTCTGTAGAATCGAAGGTCCCCAAGAACACAGTGGCCTCCATCATTCTTAAATGGAAGAAGTTTGGAAATCACTCTTCCTAGAGCACGCCCGGCCAAGCTGAGCAATCGTGGGAGTCAGGAATCAGGGAGGTGACCAAGAACCTGATGGAATCTAGTCAGGATTGAGGGAAAGATGAACTGAGCAAAGTACAGAGATCCTTGACAAAAACCTCCTCCAGAGCACTCCGGACATCAGACTGGGGCACACAGCCAAGACATTGCAGGAGTGGCTTCGGGACAAGTCTCTGAATGTCCTTGAGTGGACCAGCCAGAGCCTGGACCCGATCGAACATCTCTTGATGACCAGGAAATAGCTGTGCAGCGCCGTTCCCCATCCAACCTGACAGAGCTTGAGAGTATCTGCTGAGAAGAATGGGAGAAACTCCCCAAATGCAGGTGTGCCAAGCTCATAGTGTCATACCCAAGAATACTTGATGCTGTAATCGCTGTCAAAGGTCCTTCAACAAAGTACTGAATGAAGGGTCTGAATACTTTTGTAAATGTTAAATTTCCGTTGAAATATTTTTGCATTTTTAAAAAACATTTTTGTTGTAATTATGGGGTATTGTGATGTCATTGGGGTATTGTGATGTCATTGGGGTATTGTGATGTCATTGGGGTATTGTGATGTCATTGGGGTATTGTGATGTCATTGGGGTATTGTGATGTCATTGGGGTATTGTGATGTCATTGGGGTATTGTGATGTCATTGGGGTATTGTGATGTCATTGGGGTATTGTGATGTCATTGGGGTATTGTGATGTCATTTGGGGTATTGATGTCATTTGGGGTATTGTGATGTCATTGGGGTATTGTGATTAGAGGTCGACCGATTTTAATCAGAATGGCCGATTTTTGGACACCGATTTTGGCCGATTTTTTTTTTTTTTTTTTTTTGTAAATATTTTTTTTGAATTTTGTACACCTTTATTTAACTAGGCAAGTCAGTTAAGAACATTCTTATTGGGTTAACTGCCTTGTTCAGGGGCAGAACGACAGATTTTTACCTTGTCAGCTCAGGGATTCAATCTTGCAACCTTACGGTTAATTAGTCACCACCTGCTGTTACGCGAATGCAGTAAGAAGCCAAGGTAAGTTGCTAGCTAGCATTAAACTTATCTTATAAAAAACAATCAATCAATCATAATCACTAGTTATAACTACACATGGATGATTATATTACTAGTTTGTCTAGCGTGTCCTGCGTTGCATATAATCGATGCCGTGGCATTCGCAAAAAAAGGACTGTCGTTGCTCCAACGTGTATCTAACCATAAACATCAATGCCTTTCTTAAAATCAATACACAGAAGTATATATTTTTAAACCTGCATATTTAGCTAAAAGAAATCCAGGTTAGCAGGCAATATTAACCAGGGGAAATTGTCACTTCTCTTGCATTCATTGCACGCAGAGTCAGGGTATATGCAACAGTTTGGGCCGCCTGGCTCATTGCGAACTAATTTGCCAGAATTTTACATAATTATGCCATAACATTGAAGGTTGTGCAATGTAACAGCAATATTTAGACTTAGGGATGCCATCCTTTAGATAAAATACGGAACGTTTCCCTATTTCACTGAAAGAATAAACGTTTTGTTGTCGAAATGATAGTTTCCGGATTCGACAATATTAATGACCTACGGCTCATATTTCTGTGTGTTGTGTTATATTAAGTCTATGATTTGATAGAGCAGTCTGACTGAGCGATGGTAGGCACCAGCAGGCTCGTAAGCAATCATTCAAACAGCACTTTCGTGCGTTTTGCCAGCAGCTCTTTGCAATGCTTCAAGCATTGCGCTGTTTATGATTTCAAGCCTATCAACTCCCGAGATTAGGCTGGTGTAACCGATGTGAAATGGCTAGCTAGTTAGCGGAGTGCGCGCTAATAGCGGTTCAAACGTCACTCGCTCTGAGACTTGGAGTAGTTGTTCCCCTTGCTCTGCATTGGGTAACGCTGCTTCGAGGGTGGTTGTTGTCGATGTGTTCCTGGTTCGAGCCCAGGGAGGGGTGAGGAGAGGGACGGAGGCTATACTGTTACACTGGCAATACTAAAGTGCCTATAAGAACATCCAAAGGTTAATGAAATACAAATCGTATAGAGTCCTATAATTCCTATAATAACCTCAACCTAAAACTTCTTACCTGGGAGTATTGAAGACTCATGTTAAAAGGAACCACCAGCTTTCATATGTTCTGTGCAAGGAACTTAAACGTTAGCTTTCTTACATGGCACATATTTCATTTGACTTTCTTCTCCAACACTTTGTTTTTGCATTATTTAAACCAAATTGAATATGTTTCATTATTTATTTGAGGCTAAATAGATTTTATTTATATATTATATAAAGTTAAAATAAGTGTTTATTCAGTATTGTTGTAATTATCATTATTACAACTAAATAAAAAAAAATAGTCAGATTAATCGGTATCAGTTTTTTTTTTTGGTCCTCCAATAATCGGTATCGGCGTCGAAAAATCATAATCGTTCGACCTCTGATTGTGATGTCATAATGGGGTATTGTGTGTAGATTGATGAGGTGGGAAAAAAATGATTTAATCCATTTTAGAATAAGGCTGTAACATAACAAGTGGGAAAAGTCTAGGCTTCTGAATACTTTCTGAATGCGCTGTATACACAACACTACTGCAGTGCACTCTTCCACCCACACATTCACCCATGCGGCTGCTGCTGCTAACACAGGAGAGAACCTCGTACCCAAATACTACAAACTCAAGCCCTATAGCTGGAGGGCACAGAGGGATTCTGTACCCTCTAGTCAATTAGTAACCCGGGCAAGCAAGACCCTCTTCTCCCCTCTCCTTCCACCCAGTCAATCATTGACAGCAGACCCAATGGAAGCTCTCCGCTCCCCTCAGCTTCCACCCAGTCAATCATTGACACCAAACCCAATTTAGGCTCTCCGCTCCCCTCAGCTTCCACCCAGTCAATCATTGACAGCAGACCCAATGGAAGCTCTCTGCTTCCCTCAGCTTCCACCCAGTCAATCATTGACAGACTTGATGCAAATTCTATTAGAATGTATTGACAGGCCCCCGTCAAGTCTCTTACTCCTTGATCTCAACACACACACAGCTTTTCTCTCTCGATATGTAGCGACGCATGTCCTTCCATATACGAGTTTACATCCTGAATCTTTTGAATACACAATGTACCCTGGAAGTGTGACCATGTCCACTGTGGCTGTGTGGGTGTGTGTGCGCGCTTGACAAGCTCTCAGGCAAAATGTCAAAGAGCTCCAGTGATGTGTGTGTGTGTGTGTGTGTGAGGCCCCGCCAATGCACGCCTCCCACCATCTCCCTCCTGCTGTAGAATCAGGTCAGCCTGACTGCCTCCGTCTAAATCAGTGTCTAAAAAAGGAGAGGAGGAAATAGGACAAGGGGGAGGGAGGGAGGGGGGATAAGGATTCAGAGCACCAAGGGTTGGGTTTGTTTTTCTAGGTCAGAGGTCAGT
Source organism: Oncorhynchus masou masou (assembly GCF_036934945.1). Taxonomy (NCBI): domain Eukaryota; kingdom Metazoa; phylum Chordata; class Actinopteri; order Salmoniformes; family Salmonidae; genus Oncorhynchus; species Oncorhynchus masou. The sequence continues at coordinate 34,173,510 of NC_088230.1, forward strand.
TATCTGGTGTGGTCGGGAGGAGTGATAAAGAGTGCGGAGTGTGTGGCTTATCACTGTGTTCTAACCAGTCCTGTATACACTCAGTGTATACAACCTATATGTCCCTGTGTTGTAGCCTAACCTGATTGTGTGTGTTTGCTAGTTAGTATATCTTGTACTCTGTGTTTGTTTATGTTTGTGTGAATGTATATTTTGTCCTCTCTTTCCTCTCTGCTTCTTATCTGATCTGTTTACATTGACTGGCAATGTGGTTTTGATCGGTATACGTTGACTGACTACTGGCAATGTGGTTTTGATTGGTTTACGTTGACTGGCTACTGGCAGTGTGGTTTTGATTGGTTTACGTTGACTGACTACTGGCAGTGTGGTTTTGATTGGTTTACGTTGACTGACTACTGGCAGTGTGGTTTTGATTGGTTTACGTTGACTGACTACTGGCAGTGTGGTTTTGATTGGTTTACGTTGACTGACTACTGGCAGTGTGGTTTTGATTGGTTTACGTTGACTGACTACTGGCAGTGTGGTTTTGATTGGTTTACGTTGACTGACTACTGGCAGTGTGGTTTTGATTGGTTTACGTTGACTGACTACTGGCAGTGTGGTTTTGATTGGTTTACGTTGACTGACTACTGGCAGTGTGGTTTTGATTGGTTTACGTTGACTGACTACTGGCAGTGTGGTTTTGATTGGTTTACGTTGACTGACTACTGGCAGTGTGGTTTTGATTGGTTTACGTTGACTGGCTACTGGCAGTGTGGTTTTGATTGGTTTACGTTGACTGGCTACTGGCAGTGTGGTTTTGATTGGTTTACGTTGACTGGCTACTGGCAGTGTGGTTTTGATTGGTTTACGTTGACTGGCTACTGGCAGTGTGGTTTTGATTGGTTTACGCAGTGTGGTTTTTGACTGGCTACTGGCAGTGTGGTTTTGATTGGTTTACGTTGACTGGCTACTGGCAGTGTGGTTTTGATTGGTTTACGTTGACTGGCAGTGTGGTTTTGATTGGTTTACGTTGACTGGCAGTGTGGTTTTGATTGGTTTACGTTGACTGACAGTGTGGTTTTGATTGGTTTACGTTGACTGGCAGTGTGGTTTTGATTGGTTTACGTTGACTGGCAGTGTGGTTTTGATTGGTTTACGTTGACTGGCAGTGTGGTTTTGATTGGTTTACGTTGACTGGCAATGTGGTTTTGATTGGTTTACGTTGACTGACTACTGGCTATGTGGTATCTTGCTGTTATTGTGAGACAGATCTGGGTTAAAATAACATTTGAAGTCTGAGTCGAACAGATTGGTCATTTTTGCTACTTTCTTATTCCTCTACTGGTTCATTAAGCCACGTACGCTCAATCAAGCACAGATAAAATATTTCCAGTAATATTTGAACACCGGTCTGGAGATGAGGAATGTCGTGTGGATGGGGGATCTTTCTGTCCAAGTGTGTGATTTTTGTGTGTTCGCTTGTGTATCTGCCCGGTTGTGTGTATGTCTGCCTGCCCGTGTGTGTGTGATTGTCTGGTCTCCTGGCCTGCTTTGGCAGCATACCGGCCTCCAGTTCAGTCAGGTGTGTCCCTCTGACGCACCACCTCTCTGGCAGTTCACTTAGGTATACACACACCATGGCACTTGTGGTGTGGAGTAAGCCAACGTTCAACACACACACACTCACACTCACACTCACACACACGTGATCCTTTGCCTTATTATGTATTAGTGCCTCAGTTGCCCTGGAAAATATTTTCTCATTAAAGGAAAGATTCACCCATTTTGAATGTTAGATTTGTTTTTGTGCATCTCTTGAGTGATGATCTATCGATTCCTGCGTCATTTCACGTGTTTCTGAGCTGTTGCCATTCGTGCAGGCAGAAATTTGGCCGGTTTGACGTTGCACTGTGATAGTCTCTCTCACTACACTGGAAGTTCATAGGAATATGACTTGTAGATGGTGAAAAAGTCTATCATACATGTCAGATTACAATACTGGCTGACGTTGACTTCTCTCGATTGAGCCATTGATCATATTTTTTTGCGGTATTCCTACCTTCGAGAAAATGTGTAATTTGTCTGCGTCTTCAGTCACGGGTGCATTGCATGGTGCTGTTGCATGGTGCCTACTTCACATGCTGTGATATTGACTTTGGTATTATTGTGTGTAGCTACGTTTGCTAGTCAGCCAGCCCATAGAGAAAGCTTTGCATTGTCGATTTGCTAACGTATCCGTATTATAAGACAAAATGAAACATTTGTTCACAACAACTATTCTGCCCTACCAAGCAAAAAGGCAGTAACTGCTCATTTGATTGAAAATGAGTTCATTAAATACACGCTTCATCATGTACAAGTATCCTGCCTCTATTGTATTGTGTTTTGGAGAGAATGGGGGTCATGTTAGCAGTAACTGTATAAAGTTACTATGAAACCAAAGGTAAATAAAAGCTGTTTTTTTCACTTCCACGCAATGAGCAGCTACTGTCTTTTTTTGCTTGGTAGAGCAGTATTGTTCTCACATATTAGTGGTATTTCACAGTAAATTATAGGAATGAGTGGTTTTGGTTGGATTATCCCTTTCACTAAGCCCTGTCCTGGGGTGTGTCTGAAGCACCGTTACTGCTGGCTTAGCTGTATTTGGCCTCTTAAGAAATACGTGTACAATTTTTGAATGTGCATCTAAAAGCCTTAGTTTGTAATGCATTGTAATCATAGCTCAGTGACTGCTCTCCATATACATGTCTAGGCCCAGAACTATTTTACCGACCAGAATCACAAGCCAGCGTACTACAGTGTTTCCCCTATCACTGTTCAAATAGGGCAGTGGGCCATCCCAGTAAGCTCTCCCCCCCCCCCCCCCCCCAAAATGTAAAATAATTTGACTTCAACATTTTGGATGTTGATTTGAGGCGTAATTGCACCCCGCCTGGAAAATAATCTAGGGGAACAGAGGGTCATGTTCCTTAGGGGAGGCAATTGCACATTTATTTATTTAAATGTTTTGCAACGGAAAACCCAAAATGAGTGTTACTTATTACACAGTCCACTTAGTGTTAAGTCCCTTCCTGTTTCAGTCGGTTTTCATCCGTTTGGTAAGTAATGAACAGATGCCTGTATTCACCCAATACATGCCGGGTGTTGATGTATGTACATGAGGTTAAGGATCACAACACTGCCCGGCGTCTCAAATGGCACCCTATACTGTTGACGAGGTGCTAAGTGAGACTCATCCACTATCATAGAAAGCAGTGGGTCCTAGGGTGGACTGCTGCGGGCTTACAGTAACTAGGCCAGGAGGAAGGGGATGGAAACATCAATAAGGAAAAGTCAGCAATTCCCAGCTCTCTTAATTACGCTGCATTTTAATGGTGTAATGATCTCTCTCCCCCCTCCATCTCTCTCTCCCTTTCTCCTTCTTCTTCCTTTTTTCATCTCACCCTCCATCCTTCTCCCTCTAGGTTGCGGTGGTGAAGATGAAAAACACGGAACGCGTGTACGCCATGAAGATCCTGAACAAGTGGGAGATGTTGAAGAGAGCCGAGGTGAGGATCATAATGGGACTGTAGAATCTACCATTTGACACAGACATAGAAGTTCTAGAGCGTACACTCCTGCGCAAGTCAAAGTTGGATGTTCTATTTCTATGCCGTAGAGAAGAACCATAACCGTCTGTCTACTGACTTCGCTGCCAAAAGAGTGTTCAAGGCTTCATTTGCATGGTCGACAATGGTTGTTAGCCACGCTCACCCAGACGTGCACGATCACCTATCTACTCATGAGATTTCCTACGTACCTAAATACAGCCCAGACCAAATTCCCTGGTTAGGCATAGTTCCAGAAACATCATCCAGAAAAAGTAAAATAAAGAATCCTGGTTGGATGATTTATTCCCTGCTCCTGGTTCCAAGAACGTTTCCCTCGCTTGTTATTCCCTGCTTGTTGTTCCGGGAATCCTCCAACCTGTATTTCTGAAAAACCTGGGCACTTTGTGGCAATCAGTGTTATTTTGTTGCATCCTTTGCAACCATTTTGAAGGGAAATGGGTTTCACGGTACCGCGGACTACCCTTACAGTATTGGCTTTAGTATAATACTACTGCCCCTGAGTATAGTCCGCAACGCTGCCCCTAACCACTGACCCACGGCCACATATTAATTCATCCCTGAAATGCTTAAGGTTAGGATTGATCCTAAACAACTGATCCTAGACCTGTGATGAAGGAAATTGAGCTGAATCTATTCCTGGTCAGCCTCTGGACATATTCTGGTGTTGGGTGAATTTGTTCCTAGATACTGAACTTGGGTCAGTTTTGCGTTTTCCCCGCTAATGATTAAGATTAGTATTTAGGTAGGGGAAGCTGATCCAAGATCAGCATATAGGGGAAACATTTAGTTTACCTTACACCGGTATTCTAGCTGGAGAGTGGAGACTGACTGACTCAGGGCAGGGCAGGACGGCCATCTTCTTTTATTGTGCTGTTCTCTACCTCTTGACCTAGTTTTAGCCCAATGGGCTCTGACAGTGGCCTGAGGCCTGGCACGCCGCGTCGCCAGAGCTTTTGTCAGTAATGGTCAGTAATCCCCATCCCACAATCCCTCAGTATGTGTGCAGCCTGGGTAATACAGAGGGGAGGTGTTTACGACTCTACTGTACACACAGCACTGCCTGCAGCATGGCATTCCAACCAGCAGCGGAGTAGGAAAACCGTCTTTAAAGATGAATGGATAGACAGGCAGACGGACAGCTAGACCAGCCAAACTCAACTGGCGGATCGCGGTCCGGACCCGGACCCAGAGAAGGGTCAATCCGGACCGGACAACATTGCAGTTTGTTATATAAAAGTCAATACATAATTTTTAGACAGCTTTTAAATAATCAACTGGGCGCAGTGGCCTCTTTAACTCCGCACCAATCACATTCATCCAAATATCCTCCGCGGAACCTTGGGACAAGCAGGCAGAAAGAAACAAAGATTTGACCGTGGGTTCAACTGTAAATATCACAAATAGGAGGAGCTTAGTTACCAGTATCTTTGTTAATATGGTTTGTTAAAACATATATATTTAAAAAAAAAAGTTGCCTCTGAAAACTACGTTCAAAGACTAGTCAATGGAACAGTATTTATGAATTCTCCCCGCAACTAGCACTAAACCAATGTGCCTGATATGTAGGGTGTTCGTAGCTCTCGTGAAAAGTGCCAATGTCAAGTGCCATTTTCACACCAGGTATAGTAAATTCAATCAGACGTATCCCCTGAACACTGATGTGAGAGCAAACAAGATTAACCAACTAAAATCCCAATATGAGAGGTCCACCAAAGTCCTTATCAATTCCCTGATAGCTCAACAACGTGAAATGGATTCTTCACTGAGGATAGCCTGGGTTTTTGGGAAACACAAATTTCTGTAATTTCTCTCATGAAATCTAATCAAATTTTATTTGTCTCCTGCGCCGAATTCAACAGCTGTAGACCTTACAGTGAAATGCATACTTACAAACCCATAACCAACACTGCAGTTTAAAGAAAAATAGGTGTTATGTAAAAATAGAAAAGTAGCAAATAATTAAAGAACAGCAGTAAAATAACAATAGCGAGGCTTTATACAGGGGGTACCGGTACAGAGTCAATGTGGAGACTATATACAGGGGGTACCGGTACAGAGTCAATGTGGAGGCTTTATACAGGGGGTACCGGTACAGAGTCAATGTGGAGGCTTTATACAGGGGGTACCAGTACAGAGTCAATGTGGAGGCTATATACAGGGGGTACCAGTACAGAGTCAATATGGAGGCTATATACAGGGGGTACCGGTACAGAGTCAATATGGAGGCTATATACAGGGGGTACCAGTACAGAGTCAATATGGAGGCTATATACAGGGGGTACCGGTACAGAGTCAATGTGGAGGCTTTATACAGGGGTACCGGTACAGAGTCAATGTGGAGGCTTTATACAGGGGGTACCAGTACAGAGTCAATGTGGAGGCTATATACAGGGGGTACCAGTACAGAGTCAATATGGAGGCTATATACAGGGGTACCGGTACAGAGTCAATGTGGAGGCTATATACAGGGTATTACGGTACAGAGTCAATGTGGAGACTATATACAGGGGGTACCGGTACAGAGTCAATGTGGAGGCTTTATACAGGGGGTATACAGAGTCAATGTGGAGGCTTTATACAGGGGGTACCAGTACAGAGTCAATGTGGAGGCTATATACAGGGGGTACCGGTACAGAGTCAATGTGGAGGCTATATACAGGGGGTACCGGTACAGAGTCAATGTGGAGGCTATATACAGGGGGTACCAGTACAGAGTCAATGTGGAGGCTATATACAGGGGGTACCGGTACAGAGTCAATGTGGAGGCTATATACAGGGGGGTACCGGTACAGAGTCAATATGGAGGCTATATACAGGGGGGTACCAGTACAGAGTCAATATGGAGGCTATATACAGGGGGGTACCGGTACAGAGTCAATGTGGAGGCTATATACAGGGGGTACCGGTACAGAGTCAATGTCTATATACAGGGGGTGGTACAGAGTCAATGTGGAGGCTATATACAGGGGGTACCGGTACAGAGTCAATGTGGAGACTATATGTACCGGTACAGAGTCAATGTGGAGGCTATATACAGGGGGTACCGGTACAGAGTCAATGTGGAGGCTATATACAGGGGGTACCGGTACAGAGTCAATGTGGAGGCTATATACAGGGGGTACCGGTACAGAGTCAATGTGGAGGCTATATACAGGGGTACCGGTACAGAGTCAATGTGGAGGCTATATACAGGGGGTACCGGTACAGAGTCAATGTGGAGGCTATATACAGGGGTACCGGTACAGAGTCAATGTGGAGGCTATATACAGGGGGTACCGGTACAGAGTCAATGTGGAGGTTATATACAGGGGGTACCGGTACAGAGTCAATGTGGAGGGGCACCGGTTAGTCGAGGTAATATGTAAATGTAGGGAGAGTTAAAGTGACTATGCATAGATAGAGTAGCAGCAGTGTAAAAGAGGGGGCATTAATGCAGGGCAAGGTCAAGAGCGACTTATACATGAATATTGCACGGCCCACAGTGACTGATACATGAATGCTGCACGGCCCACAGTGACTGATACATTAATATTGCACGGCCCACAGTGACGGATACATGAATGTTGTACGGCCCACAGTGACTGATACATGAATGTTGCACGGCCCACAGTGACTGATACATCAATATTGCACAGCCCACAGTGACTGATACATGAATGCTGCACGGCCCACAGTGACTGATACATGAATGTTGCACGGCCCACAGTGACTGATACATGAATGTTGCACGGCCCACAGTGACTGATACATGAATGTTGTACGGCCCACAGTGACTGATACATGAATGCTGCACGGCCCACAGTGACTGATACATGAATGCTGCACGGCCCACAGTGACTGATACATGAATGTTGCACGGCCCACAGTGACTGATACATGAATGCTGCACGGCCCACAGTGACTGATACATGAATGTTGCACGGCCCACAGTGACGGATACATGAATGTTGTACGGCCCACAGTGACTGATACATGAATGTTGACGGCCCACAGTGACTGATACATGAATGTTGGACGGCCCACAGTGACTGATACATGAATGTTGCACGGCCCACAGTGACTGATACATGAATGTTGCACGGCCCCTAGTGACTGATACATGAATGTTGTACGGCCCACAGTGACTGATACATGAATGTTGTACGGCCCCTAGTGACTGATACATGAATGTTGTACGGCCCACAGTGATGTTCTGGGCATTCAGATTATTCTTTCTGTACACCTGTCCTTTGTTCTAAAGAAAATGTTATTTAATATGAAAAATAATAATAATTCATGACCCATGTGTAGTTGTGTAGTTGTTCACAGAGCACTTTTTGCATAGACAATCATGCAACCACTTTTGTTCTTCAGCAATGTTGATGCAATGCTGCACGTGTTTACATTCAAAATAAGTAGTAAATAATGCAAATTCTTAGTCTCATTTAATATATTTGAATGTACATTTTATATAACATGTTTCCTAAGTCGCAGACTGTTTGTTAAATATGCTGTACCACAGCGCCGATAAAGGACGAAATTCATCCGGACCTTTGCCACCTAGGAAATTTGTGTCACTGGACCTCTCACATAGTAGTTGATTACTCCTGGACTAGACTCTACTGTTACACACAGCACTGCAGCATTGTATTTCAACCAGCAGCGGAGGACGAATGTTCAGTCTTTATCGATAAATAGCTAGATAAATTGGTATTTAGATCGTTGATATACTGTCTCAACAATCAGTTGCCCATTTCCCAAAAGGTTTTTTAGTTTTTGTAAATCTAGGGATAGATTTTAGTAAGCATTTTTATTTTATCTTTATTTAACCAGGCAAGTCTGTTAAGAACAAATTCTTATTTTCAATGACTGCCTGGGAACAGTGGTTTAACTGCCTGTTCAGGGGCAGAACGACAGATTTATACCTTGTCAGCTCGGGGATTTGAACTTGCAACCTTCTGGTTACTAGCCGAACGCTCTAACCACTAGGCCACCCTGCCGCCCCATCTGGACCTGTTCAAAGTTACTTTACAAAGGGGGGGGGGGTTTAATTTTTTTTTATTAAACATAACTTTATCTTTTTGTTTTATTTGCTGTGGAACAGAAAAGGTAGAAACACCAGGGGTGTGTTCTAGAGGTCGACCGATTATGATATTAAAACCAACTGCCAGAGCAGCTCACAGATTACTGCACCTGTAGTAGTTTGACTGAGATATCTCATGGACGTTCTAAACACCTGACTCACAAAGTATTGCCCTTCCTATAAAATAACATCCCTATTCATACCGTCTGTGGCTCACTGTGAGGTCAGGTGAGAAGTCCTGTTACCGCTTTATGACAAATGACACCTTCATCTGCCCCCCTCCAGCACAGAAAAATCCCTGTCAAACAACAGGAAGAGGAACACTTAGGTCAAATTCAAACATGTACTCTATCTAGTCAGTCAACATGATTGATGTGATTGTTGTGTATTACCCTACAAATCATGTAGCAGGTATATCTCTCTAGTCACCCCCAAAACCAATTCTTTCTTTGACCGCCTCTCCTTCCAGTTCTCTGCTGCCAATGACTGGAACGAACTACACAAATCTCTGAAACTGGAAACACTTATCTCCCTCACTAGCTTTAAGCACCAGCTGTCAGAGCAGCTCACAGATTACTGCACCTGTACAAAGCCCACCTATAATTTAGCCCAAACAACTACCTCTTTCCCTACTGTATTTATTTTATTTATTTATTTATTTTGCTCCGTTGCACCCCATTATTTTTATTTCTACTTTGCACATTCTTCCACTGCAAATGTACCATTCCACTGTTTTACTTGCTATATTGTATTTACTTTGCCACCATGGCCTTTTTTTTTGCCTTTACCTCCCTTATCTCACCTCATTTGCTCACATCGTATATAGACTTGTTTATACTGTATTATTGGCTGTATGTTTGTTTTACTCCATGTGTAACTCTGTGTTGTTGTATGTGTCGAACTGCTTTGCTTTATCTTGGCCAGGCCGCAATTGTAAATGAGAACTTGTTCTCAACTGGCCTACCTGGTTAAATAAAGGTGAAAATCAAAAATACATTTTTAAAAATTCAACGCCGATACCGATTATTGGAGGACCAAAAAGGCCGATGCCGATTAATCGGCCGTTTTTTTTTAATTTTTAATTTTTTTTTTAATCAATAATAATAAATAAATAAATAATAATACTTTTAATTTTTATTTATTTTTAAATATAAAAAATGCATTTGTAATAATGACAATTACAACAATACTGAATTAACACTTATTTTAACTTAATATAATACATCAATAAAATCAATTGAGCCTCAAATAAATAATGAAACATGATCAATTTGGTTTAAATAATGCAAAAACAAAGTGTTGGAGAAGAATGTAAAAGTGCAATATGTGCAATGTAAGAAAGCTAACGTTTCAGTTCCTTGCTCAGAACATGACAAAATATGAAAGCTGGTGGTTCCTTTTAACATGAGTCTTTAATATTCCCAGGTAAGAAGTTTTAGGTTGTAGTTATTATAGGACTATTTCCCTCTCTACCATTTGTATTTCATTAACCTTTGATTATTGGATGTTCTTATAGGCACTTTAGTATTGCCAGTGTAACAGTAAAGCTTCCGTCCCTCTCCTCGCTCCTACCTGGGATCAAACCAGCAACACATCGACAACAGCCACCACATTGAAGCAGCGTTACCCATGCAGAGCAAGGGGAACAACCACCCCAAGGCTCAGAGCGAGTGAAGTTTGAAACGCTATTAGCGCGCACTAACTAGCCAGCCATTTCACTTCGGTTGCACCAGCCTCATCTCGGGAGTTGATCGGTTTGAAGTCATAAACAGCGCAATGCTTGACGCACAACAAAGAGCTGCTGGCAAAACGCACGAAAGTGCTGTTTGAATGAATGTTTACGTGCCTGCTTCTGCCTACCACTGCTCAGTCAGATACTTGTATGCTTGTATGCTCAGTCAGATTATATGCAACACAGGACATGCTAGATAATATCTAGTAATATCATCAACCATGTGTAGTTAACTAGTGATTGATTGTTTTTTATAAGATAAGTTTAATGCTAACTAGCTACTTACCTTGGCTTACTGCATTTGCGTAACAGGCAGTCTCCTTGTGGAGTGCAACGAGAGAGAGGCAGGTCGTTATTGCGTTGTACTAGTTAACTCTAAGGTTGCAAGATTTGTTCCCCCGAGCTGACAAGGTGAAAATCTGTCTTTCTGCCCCTGAACAAGGCAGATAACCCACTGTTCCTAGGCCATCATTGAAAATAAGAATGTGTTCTTAACTGACTTTCCCAGTTAAAGATTAAATAAAGGTGTAAAAAAAAATTATAATAAAAATTTGCGCCCAAAAATACAGATTTCCGATTGTTATGAAAACCTGAAATCGGCCCCAATTAATCGGTCGACCTCTAGTGTGTTCAGTTGTTTGGAATCCACCTGTGATAAATTAAATTGATTGGACATGATTTGGAAAGGCACACACCTGTCTCTATAAGGTCCCACAGTTGACATTGCATGTCAGAGCAAAAACCAAGCTATGAGGTCGAAGGAATTCTCCGTAGAGCTCAGAGACAAGATTGTGTTGAGGCCCAGATCTAGGGAAGGGTGCCAACAAATGTCTGCAGCATTGAAGGTCCCCAATAACACAGTGGCTTCCATAATTCTAAAATGGAAGATGTTTGGGACCACCAAGACTCTTCCTAGAGCTGGCCGCCAGGCCAAACGGCGTAATCGGGGGAGAAGGGCCTTGGTCAGTGACTTCACCAAGAACCTGATGTTCAGTCTGACAGAGCTCAGTTCCTCTGTGGAGATGGGAGAACCTTCCAGAATGACAACCATCTCTGCAGCACTCCACCAATCAGGCCTTTATGATAGTGGCCAGACAGAAGCCACTCCTCAATAAAAGACACATGACAGCCTGCTTGGAGTGAGAAATGAGAAACAAAATTCTCTGGTCTGATGAAACCAAGATTGAATTCTTTGACCTGAATGCCAAGCTTCACGTCTGGAAGAACCCTGGCACCATCCCTACGGTAAAGCATGGTGGTGGCAGGATCATGGGGATCATCAGCTCTGGGGATGTTTTCAGCCACAGGATCTAGGAGACCTGTCAGGATTGAGGGAAAGATGAATGGAGCAAAGTACAAAGAGATCCTTGATGAAAACCTGCTCAGGAACTCAGACTGGGGCAAAGGTTCACCTTTCAACATGACAACGGCCATAAGCACACAGCCAAGACACTGCAGGAGTGGCTTCGGGACAAGTTTTGATGTCCTTGATGGCCCAGCCAGAGCCCGGACTTGAAGCTGATCCCCTTCCATCCTGATGGAGCTTGAGATGATCTGCAGAGAAGAATGGGCGAAACGCCCCAAATACAGGTGTGCCAAGCTTGTAGCGTTATAGCCAAGAAGACTCAAGGCTGTAATTGCTGCCAAAGGTGCGTCAAAGAAGAACTGAGTAAAGGGTCTGACTAAATGTGATATTTCAGTTATATTTGGATAAATCTGTGAAATTTTACTTGTTTTTGCCTTGTCATTATGGGGTGTGTGGATTGATGTGGGGAAAACAACAATTAAATACATTTTTAGAATAAGGCTGTTACGTAATGAAGTGTAGAAAAAGTCAAGGGGTCTGAATACTCTCTGAAATGCACTGTAAGTAACCTTGTACGATCATTGGCTTGTGCGAGCTGGAATGGCTCTCGTTTCTGTAGCGGGAGGCAGCTTGATGTACAAGTACACCTCCTGGACCTTCCCTCCCAAATTTATCTCCTTAACGCTGAGTGCCAAGCAGAGACTCATCGGGTGCCGTTTTTACAGTCTTTGGTATGACTCATCCCGGGGATCAAACTCCCAACCGCCCATACTTAAACCACAAGGCCACTGAGTTCTTAGTTTAGGTAGTACCTTCCCGTAAAATGTAAAAATAACGTTTGCTGCAACTTTTGCTTTATGTTGGCATTTAACGTCAATGATTTGGTGAAGTATTTTGATAATATGGACTAAATTGACAAGAGTAGGGAATTATAAATGCTGAGTCTTTTTTAGACACATTCCAAGTAGGGTTGCAACATTTCCAAAAGCTTTCCCAACGTTCCGGAAGCTTTCCCAACGTTCCGGAAGCTTTCCAAAAGTTTCCAGGTTTTTCGGGAAATACTGGTTGGAGGATGACTGAAACCAGTTGGGAGGAGCAAACAGCCACATACAGCTAGTCCAGTTTTCCCACATGACATCAGTCTTGTCATCTAATAGGGAGCGTGAGTGAGAGGTTGTGAGCAGGGAGGGAGTCTTGTCATCTAATAGGGAGCGTGAGTGAGAGGTTGTGAGCAGGGAGGTTGTCATCTAATAGGGAGCAGGGGAGGGAGCGTGAGGAGTCTTGTCTTGTCATCTAATAGGGAGCGTGAGTGAGAGGTTGTGAGCAGGGAGGGAGTCTTGTCATCTAATAGGGAGCGTGAGTGAGAGGTTGTGAGCAGGGAGGGAGTCTTGTCATCTAATAGGGAGCGTGAGTGAGAGGTTGTGAGCAGGGAGGGAGTCTTGTCATCTAATAGGGAGCGTGAGTGAGAGGTTGTGAGCAGGGAGGGAGTCTTGTCATCTAATAGGGAGCGTGAGTGAGAGGTTGAGAGCAGGGAGGGAGTCTTGTCATCTAAGCGTCATCTAATAGGGAACGTGAGTGAGAGGTTGTCATCTAATGAGCAGGTTGGGAGGAGTCTTGTCATCTAATCGTGAGTGAGAGGTTTGTGAGCAGGGAGGAGTCTTGTCATCTAATAGGGAGCGTGAGTGAGAGGTTGCGAGCAGGGAGGGGGGGGGGGGGCTATGAATGACGGTTTGTATGCCAGGGACAGACTACTGGATTGAGATTAAGGGTACGGCAGACTTAGTGTCTGAGATGAGGAGGGTCAAAGATGTGGTTTTTGGTGATTTGTCAAGAATTCTAAGTTCAATCTGACCTGATTTGAAATTGGCATTTTTAAGTTTTTTTTGTTACTGAGTGTGTGTGTGTGGGAGTTTGTTATAGTTGATACCATTGTTTGCCCCTCAGACGGCGTGTTTCCGCGAGGAGAGGAATGTTCTGGTGAATGGAGACTGCCAGTGGATCACCACCCTACACTATGCCTTCCAGGACGACAACTTCCTGGTAACAGCTTCACACGCACACACACTTTGTGTATACTCTGTGTGCGGGTGTGTGTACACAGTATAACCCACAGTATAACCCTGTCTCTGCAGTACCTGGTGATGGACTACTATGTGGGCGGTGACCTCTTGACCCTGCTCAGTAAGTTCGAGGACCGTCTCCCAGAGGACATGTCCAAGTTCTATGTGGCAGAGATGGTGCTGGCCATCCACTCTATACACCAACAACACTACGTCCACAGGTAAGTGTGGGTGAGTGGGAACTCATCCTGCGCAACCTAATTGACAAAGGCAGAGTCTTCTCATGCTTTGTTGATTTCAGAAAAGCTTTCGATTCATTTTGGCATGAGGGTCTGCTATACAAATTGATGGAAAGTTGTATTGGGGGTGAAAACATACAACATTTATATAATCCATGTACACAACAAGTGTGAGGCTAAAATTGGCAAAAACAAATTTCTTTCCACAGGGCCAGGGGGTGAGACAGGGATGCAGCTTAAGCCCCACCCTCTTCAACATATACAGTTGAAGTCGGAAGTTTACATACACTTAGGTTGGAGTCATTAAAACTCATTTTTCAACCACTCCACAAATTTCTTGTTAACAAACTATAGTTTAGGCAAGTTGGTTAGGACATCTACTTTGTGCATGACAGGAATTGTTTACAGACAGGAATTGTTTACAGACAGATTATTTCACTTATAGTTCACTGTATCACAATTCCAGTGGGTCAGAAGTTTACATACCCTAAGTTGACAGTGCCTTTAAACAGCTTTGAGAATTCCAGAAAATCATCATTTGAGTCAATTGGAGGTGTACCTGTGGATGTATTTCAAGGCCTACCTTCCAACTCATTGCCTCTTTGCTTGACCTCATGCGAAAATTAAAATAAATTAGTCAAGACCGCAGAAAAAATTATAGCCCTTGACACCATGGGACCACACAGCTGTCATACCGCTCAGGAAGGAGACGCTTTCTGTCTCATAGAGATGAACGTACTTTGGTGTGAAAAGTGCAAATCAATCCCAGAACAACAGCAAAGGACCTTATGAAGATGCTGGAGGAAACAGGTTTAAAACTATCTATATCCACAGTAAAATGAGTCCTATATCAACATAACCTGAAAGGCCACTCAGCAAGGAAGAAGCCACAGCTCCAAAACCACCATAAAAAAGCCAGACCAAAGTTTTCAACTGCACATGGGGACAAAGATGGGACTTTTTGGAGAAATGTCCTCTGGTCTGATGAAACAAAAATAGAACTGTTTGGCCATAATGAACATCGTTATGTTTGGAGGAAAAAGGGGGAGGCTTGCAAGCCGAAGAACACCATCCCAACCGTGAAGCACGGGGGTGCAGGAGCTGCAGGAGGGACTGGTGCACTTCACAAAATAGATGGAATCATGAGGTAGGACAACTATGGATATATTGAAGCAACATCTCATGGCATCAGTCAAGAAGTTATTGTTTGGTCGCAAATGGGTCTTCCAAATGGACAATGACCCCAAGCATACTACCAAAGTTGTGGCAAAATGGCGTAAGGACAAATAAGTCAAGGTATTGGAGTGGCCATCACAAAGCCCTGACCTCAATCCTAAAGAAAATTTGTGGGCAGAACTGAAAAAGCGCGTGCGAGCTTGGAGGCCTACAAACCTGACTCAGAGAGAGCTCCTCATTCTAACAGCTCTTAATCTCTTCTCTTATTGACCCTGCACTTAGTCGAGCAGCTGACCAATTACGCAAGACTAGTTCTGGATTAACCGTGACTGGTGTGTCTGACTGATCTATAGTAGGCAGATCTTGCTCTGAGTGTGTGAAGGTGTGTGTGGAGAGGTAGTTAGGTGGGTGTGTGTGGAGAGGTAGGTAGGTGGGTGTGTGTGTGGGGAGAGGTGGGTGTGTGTGGGTGTGTGTGGGGAGTGGTGGGTAGGTGGGTGTGTGGGGAGAGGTGGGTGGGTAGGTGTGTGTGGGGAGAGGTGGGTGGGTAGGTGGAGGTGGGTGGGTAGGTGGGTGTGTGTGGGGAGAGGTGGGTAGGTGGGTGTGTGGGGGGGGTAGGTGGGTGTGTATGGGGAGAGGTGGGGGGGTAGGTGGGTGTGTATGGGGAGAGGTGGGGGGTAGGTGGGTGTGTGTGGGGAGAGGTGGGTGGGTAGGTCGGTGTGTGTGGGGAGAGGTGGGTGGGTAGGTGGGTGTGTGTGGGTGGGTGGGTAGGTGTGTGTGTGTGTGGGGAGAGGTGGGTAGGTGGGTGTATGTGGGTAGGTGGGTGTGTGTGGGGAGAGGTGGGGGGTATGTGGGTGTGTATGGGGAGAGGTGGGGGTTAGGTGGGTGTGTATGGGGAGAGGTGGGGGGTAGGTGGGTGTGTGTGGGGAGAGGTGGGGGGTAGGTGGGTGTGTGTGGGGAGAGGTGGGGGGTAGGTGGGTGTGTGTGGGGAGAGGTGGGGGTAGGTGGGTGTGTGTGGGGAGAGGTGGGGGGTAGGTGGGTGTGTGTGGGGAGAGGTGGGGGGTAGGTGGGTGTGTGTGGGGAGAGGTGGGGGGTAGGTGGGTGTGTGTGGGGAGAGGTGGGGGGTAGGTGGGTGTGTGTGGGGAGAGGTGGGGGGTAGGTGGGTGTGTGTGGGGAGAGGTGGGTGGGTGTGTGTGGGGAGAGGTGGGTGGGTGTGTGTGGGGAGAGGTGGGTGGGTGTGTGTGGGGGTAGGTGGGTGTGTGTGGGGGTAGGTGGGTGTGTGTGGGGGTAGGTGGGTGGGTGGGGGTAGGTGGGTGGGTGTGTGTGTGTGGGGGTAGGTGGGTGTGTGTGGGGAGAGGTGGGTAGGTGTGTGGGGGTAGGTGGGTGTGTGTGGGGGTAGGTGGGTGTGTGGGGGTAGGTGGGTGTGTGTGGGGGTAGGTGGGTGTGTGTGGGGGTAGGTGGGTGTGTGTGGGGAGAGGTGGGTTGGTGGGTGTGTGTGGGGAGAGGTGGGTTGGTGGGGTGTGTGGGGAGAGGTGGGTAGGTGGGGTGTGTGGGGAGAGGTGGGTAGGTGGGGTGTGTGGGGAGAGGTGGGTAGGTGGGTGTGTGTGGGGAGAGGTGGGTAGGTAGGTGGGTGTGTGTGGGGAGAGGTGGGTAGGTAGGTGGGTGTGTGTGGGGAGAGGTGGGTAGGTAGGTGGGTGTGTGTGGGGAGAGGTGGGTAGGTAGGTGGGTGTGTGTGGGGAGAGGTGGGTAGGTAGGTGGGTGTGTGTGGGGAGAGGTGGGTAGGTAGGTGGGTGTGTGTGGGGAGAGGTAGGTAGGTGGGGAAGTTGGTAGGTAGGTGTGTGTGTGTGGAGAGAGGTAGGTAGGTGGGTGTGTGTGTGGAGAGAGGTAGGTAGGTTGGTGGGTGTGTGTGGAGAGAGGTAGGTAGGTTGGTGGGTGTGTGTGGAGAGAGGTAGGTAGGTAGGTGGGTGTGTGTGGAGGTAGGTAGGTAGGTGGGTGTGTGTGGAGAGAGGTAGGTAGGTAGGTGGGTGTGTGTGGAGAGAGGTAGGTAGGTAGGTAGGTAGGTGGGTGTGTGTGGAGAGAGGTAGGTAGGTAGGTAGGTAGGTAGGTAGGTAGGTAGGTAGGTAGGTGTGTGGAGAGAGGTAGGTAGGTAGGTAGGTAGGTGTGTGTGGAGAGAGGTAGGTAGGTAGGTAGGTGTGTGTGGAGAGAGGTAGGTAGGTAGGTAGGTAGGTAGGTAGGTAGGTAGGTAGGTGGGTGTGTGTGGAGGTAGGTAGGTAGGTAGGTAGGTAGGTAGGTAGGTGGGTGTGTGTGGAGAGAGGTGGGTTGGTGGGGTGTGTGGGGAGAGGTGGGTAGGTGGGGTGTGTGGGGAGAGGTGGGTAGGTGGGTGTGTGTGGGGAGAGGTGGGTAGGTGGGTGTGTGTGGGGGAGAGGTGGGTAGGTGGGTGTGTGTGGGGAGAGGTGGGTAGGTAGGTGGGTGTGTGTGGGGAGAGGTGGGTAGGTAGGTGGGTGTGTGTGGGGAGAGGTGGGTAGGTAGGTGGGTGTGTGTGGGGAGAGGTGGGTAGGTAGGTGGGTGTGTGTGGGGAGAGGTGGGTAGGTAGGTGGGTGTGTGTGGGGAGAGGTAGGTAGGTGGGGAAGTTGGTAGGTAGGTGTGTGTGTGTGGAGAGAGGTGGGTAGGTAGGTGGGTGTGTGTGGGGAGAGGTAGGTAGGTGGGGAAGTTGGTAGGTAGGTGTGTGTGTGTGGAGAGAGGTAGGTAGGTGTGTGTGTGTGGAGAGAGGTAGGTAGGTGTGTGTGTGTGGAGAGAGGTAGGTAGGTTGGTGTGTGTGTGGAGAGAGGTAGGTAGGTTGGTGGGTGTGTGTGGAGAGAGGTAGGTAGGTTGGTGGGTGTGTGGAGAGAGGTAGGTAGGTAGGTGGGTGTGTGTGGAGAGAGGTAGGTAGGTAGGTGGGTGTGTGTGGAGAGAGGTAGGTAGGTAGGTGGGTGTGTGGAGGTAGGTAGGTAGGTGGGTGTGTGTGGAGAGAGGTAGGTAGGTAGGTAGGTGGGTGTGTGTGGAGAGAGGTAGGTAGGTAGGTGGGTGTGTGTGGAGAGAGGTAGGTAGGTAGGTAGGTAGGTGTGTGGAGAGAGGTAGGTAGGTAGGTGTGTGGAGAGAGGTAGGTAGGTAGGTAGGTAGGTGTGTGTGGAGAGAGGTAGGTAGGTAGGTAGGTGTGTGTGGAGAGAGGTAGGTAGGTAGGTAGGTGGGTGTGTGGAGAGAGGTAGGTAGGTAGGTAGGTAGGTAGGTAGGTAGGTGGGTGTGTGTGGAGGTAGGTAGGTAGGTAGGTAGGTAGGTAGGTAGGTAGGTGGGTGTGTGTGGAGAGAGGTAGGTAGGTAGGTAGGTGGGTGTGTGTGGAGAGAGGTAGGTAGGTAGGTAGGTGGGTGTGTGTGGAGAGAGGTAGGTAGGTAGGTAGGTAGGTAGGTGTGTGGAGAGAGGTGGGTAGGTGTGTGGAGAGGTAGGTAGGTAGGTGTGTGGAGAGGTAGGTGGGTAGGTGTGTGGAGAGAGTAGGTGGGTAGGTGTGTGGAGAGAGGTAGGTAGGTGGGTGTGTGGAGGTAGGTAGGTAGGTGGGTGTGTGGAGAGAGGTAGGTGTAGGTGTGTGGAGAGAGGTAGGTAGGTAGGTAGGTGTGTGGAGAGAGGTAGGTAGGTAGGTAGGTAGGTGTGTGTGGAGAGAGGTAGGTAGGTAGGTAGGTAGGTAGGTAGGTGTGTGTGGAGGTAGGTAGGTAGGTAGGTAGGTAGGTGGGTGTGTGTGGAGGTAGGTAGGTAGGTAGGTAGGTAGGTGGGTGTGTGTGGAGAGAGGTAGGTAGGTGGGTGTGTGTGGAGAGAGGTAGGTAGGTAGGTAGGTGGGTGTGTGTGGAGAGAGGTAGGTAGGTAGGTGGGTGTGTGTGGAGAGAGGTAGGTAGGTAGGTAGGTGTGTGGAGAGAGGTGGGTAGGTGTGTGGAGAGGTAGGTAGGTGTGTGGAGAGAGGTAGGTAGGTAGGTGTGTGGAGAGAGGTAGGTGTGTGGAGAGAGTAGGTGGGTAGGTGTGTGGAGAGAGGTAGGTAGGTGGGTGTGTGGAGAGAGGTAGGTAGGTAGGTGGGTGTGTGGAGAGAGGTAGGTAGGTAGGTGGGTGTGTGTGGAGAGAGGTGTGTGGAGAGAGGTAGGTAGGTAGGTGTGTGGGAGAGGTAGGTAGGTGTAGGTGTGTGGAGAGAGGTAGGTGTGTGGAGAGAGGTAGGTGTGTGGAGAGAGGTAGGTAGGTAGGTGTGTGGAGAGAGGTAGGTAGGTAGGTGTGTGGAGAGAGGTAGGTAGGCGGGTGTGTGGAGAGGTAGGTAGGTGTGTGGAGAGGTAGGTAGGTACATTTACATTACATTTAAGTCATTTGGCAGACGCTCTTATCCAGAGCGACTTACAAATTGGTGAATTCACCTTATGACATCCAGTGGAACAGCCACTTTACAATAGTGCATCTAAATCATTTAAGAGGGGGGGGGTGAGAAGGATTACTTTATCCTATCCTAGGTATTCCTTAAAGAGGTGGGGTTTCAGGTGTCTCCGGAAGGTGGTGATTGACTCCGCTGTCCTGGCGTCGTGAGGGAGTTTGTTCCACCATTGGGGGGCCAGAGCAGCGAACAGTTTTGACTGGGCTGAGCGGGAACTGTACTTCCTCAGTGGTAGGGAGGCGAGCAGGCCAGAGGTGGATGAACGCAGTGCCCTTGTTTGGGTGTAGGGCCTGATCAGAGCCTGGAGGTACTGCGGTGCCGTTCCCCTCACAGCTCTGTAGGCAAGCACCATGGTCTTGTAGCGGATGCGAGCTTCAACTGGAAGCCAGTGGAGAGAGCGGAGGAGCGGGGTGACGTGAGAGAACTTGGGAAGGTTGAACACCAGACGGGCTGCGGCGTTCTGGATGAGTTGTAGGGGTTTAATGGCACAGGCAGGGAGCCCAGCCAACAGCGAGTTGCAGTAATCCAGACGGGAGATGACAAGTGCCTGGATTAGGACCTGCGCCGCTTCCTGTGTGAGGCAGGGTCGTACTCTGCGGATGTTGTAGAGCATGAACCTACAGGAACGGGCCACCGCCTTGATGTTAGTTGAGAACGACAGGGTGTTGTCCAGGATCACGCCAAGGTTCTTAGCGCTCTGGGAGGAGGACACAATGGAGTTGTCAACCGTGATGGCGAGATCATGGAACGGGCAGTCCTTCCCCGGGAGGAAGAGCAGCTCCGTCTTGCCGAGGTTCAGCTTGAGGTGGTGATCCGTCATCCACACTGATATGTCTGCCAGTCATGCAGAGATGCGATTCGCCACCTGGTCATCAGAAGGGGGAAAGGAGAAGATTAATTGTGTGTCGTCTGCATAGCAATGATAGGAGAGACCATGTGAGGTTATGACAGAGCCAAGTGACTTGGTGTATAGCGAGAATAGGAGAGGGCCTAGAACAGAGCCCTGGGGGACACCAGTGGTGAGAGCGCGTGGCGAGGAGACAGATTCTCGCCACGCCACCTGGTAGGAGCGACCTGTCAGGTAGGACGCAATCCAAGCGTGGGCCGCGCCAGAGATGCCCAACTCGGAGAGGGTGGAGAGGAGGATCTGGTGGTTCACAGTATCGAAGGCAGCCGATAGGTCTAGAAGGATGAGAGCAGAGGAGAGAGAGTTAGCTTTAGCAGTGCGGAGCGCCTCCGTGATACAGAGAAGAGCAGTCTCAGTTGAATGACTAGTCTTGAAACCTGACTGATTTGGATCAAGAAGGTCATTCTGAGAGAGATAGCGGGAGAGCTGGCCAAGGACGGCACGTTCAAGAGTTTTGGAGAGAAAAGAAAGAAGGGATACTGGTCTGTAGTTGTTGACATCGGAGGGATCGAGTGTAGGTTTTTTCAGAAGGGGTGCAACTCTCGCTCTCTTGAAGACGGAAGGGACGTAGCCAGCGGTCAGGGATGAGTTGATGAGCGAGGTGAGGTAAGGGAGAAGGTCTCCGGAAATGGTCTGGAGAAGAGAGGAGGGGATAGGGTCAAGCGGGCAGGTTGTTGGGCGGCCGGCCGTCACAAGAAGCGAGATTTCATCTGGAGAGAGAGGGGAGAAAGAGGTCAGAGCACAGGGTAGGGCAGTGTGAGCAGAACCAGCGGTGTCGTTTGACTTAGCAAACGAGGATCGGATGTCGTCGACCTTCTTTTCAAAATGGTTGACGAAGTCATCTGCAGAGAGGGAGGGGGGGGGGGATTCAGGAGGGAGGAGAAGGTGTCAAAGAGCTTCCTAGGGTTAGAGGCAGATGCTTGGAATTTAGCGTGGTAGAAAGTGGCTTTAGCAGCAGAGACAGAGGAGGAAAATGTAGAGAGGAGGGAGTGAAAGGATGCCAGGTCCGCAGGGAGGCGAGTTTTCCTTCATTTCCGCTCGGCTGCCCGGAGCCCTGTTCTGTGAGCTCGCAATGAGTCGTCGAGCCACGGAGCGGGAGGGGAGGACCGAGCCGGCCTGGAGGATAGGGGACATAGAGAGTCAAAGGATGCAGAAAGGGAAGAGAGGAGGGTTGAGGAGGCAGAATCAGGAGATAGGTTGGAGAAGGTTTGAGCAGAGGGAAGAGATGATAGGATGGAAGAGGAGAGAGTAGCGGGGGAGAGAGAGCGAAGGTTGGGACGGCGCGATACCATCCGAGTAGGGGCAGTGTGGGAAGTGTTGGATGAGAGCGAGAGGGAAAAGGATACAAGGTAGTGGTCGGAGACTTGGAGGGGAGTTGCAATGAGGTTAGTGGAAGAACAGCATCTAGTAAAGATGAGGTCGAGCGTATTGCCTGCCTTGTGAGTAGGGGGGGAAGGTGAGAGGGTGAGGTCAAAAGAGGAGAGGAGTGGAAAGGAGGCAGAGAGGAATGAGTCAAAGGTAGACGTGGGGAGGTTAAAGTCGCCCAGGACTGTGAGAGGTGAGCCGTCCTCAGGAAAGGAGCTTATCAAGGCATCAAGCTCATTGATGAACTCTCCGAGGGAACCTGGAGGGCGATAAATGATAAGGATGTTAAGCTTGAAAGGGCTGGTAACTGTGACAGAGAGAATGACCACTTGGGAGAGATGAGGATCCCGGTGCCACCACCCCGCTGACCAGAAGCTCTCGGGGTGTGCGAGAACACGTGGGCGGACGAAGAGAGAGCAGTAGGAGTAGCAGTGTTATCTGTGGTGATCCATGTTTCCGTCAGTGCCAAGAAGTCGAGGGACTGGAGGGAGGCATAGGCTGAGATGAACTCTGCCTTGTTGGCCGCAGATCGGCAGTTCCAGAGGCTACCGGAGACCTGGAACTCCACGTGGGTCGTGCGCGCTGGGACCACCAGATTAGGGTGGCCGCGGCCACGCGGTGTGGAGCGTTTGTATGGTCTGTGCAGAGAGGAGAGAACAGGGATAGATAGACACATAGTTGACAGGCTACAGAAGAGGCTACGCTAATGCAAAGGAGATTGGAATGACAAGTGGACTACACGTCTCGAATGTTCAGAAAGTTAAGCTTACGTAGCAAGAATCTTATTGACTAAAATGATTGAAATGATACAGTACTGCTGGAGTAGGCTAGCTGGCAGTGGCTGCGTTGTTGACACTACACTAATCAAGTCGTTCCGTTGAGTGTAATAGTTTCTACAGTGCTGCTATTCGGGGGCTAGCTGGCTAGCTAGCAGTGTTGATTACGTTACGTTAAAAGAACGACAATAGCTGGCTAGCTAACCTAGAAAATCGCTCTAGACTACACAATTGTCTATGATACAAAGACGGCTATGTAGCTAGCTAGCTACGATCAAACAAATCAAACCGTTGTACTGTAATGAAGGTAGGTGTAGGTGTGTGGAGAGAGGTAGGTAGGTAGGTGTGTGGAGAGAGGTAGGTAGGTGTAGGTGTGTGGAGAGGTAGGTAGGTGTGTGGAGAGTTAGGTAGGTGTGTGGAGAGAGGTAGGTAGGTAGGTGTGTGGAGAGAGGTGGGTAGGTAGGTGTGTGGAGAGAGGTAGGTGGGTGTGTGGAGAGAGGTAGGTAGGTGGGTGTGTGGAGAGAGGTAGGTAGGTGGGTGTGTGGAGAGAGGTAGGTAGGTGGGTGTGTGGAGAGAGGTAGGTAGGTGGGTGTGTGGAGAGAGGTAGGTAGGTGGGTGTGTGGAGAGAGGTAGGTAGGTGGGTGTGTGGAGAGAGGTAGGTAGGTGGGTGTGTGGAGAGAGGTAGGTAGGTGGGTGTGTGGAGAGAGGTAGGTAGGTGGGTGTGTGGAGAGAGGTAGGTAGGTGGGTGTGTGTGGAGAGCGGTAGGTAGGTAGGTAGGTGGGTGTGTGTGGAGAGGTAGGTAGGGTGTGTGTGGAGAGAGGTAGGTAGGTAGGTGTGTGGAGAGAGGTAGGTAGGTAGGTGTGTGTGGAGAGAGGTAGGTAGGTAGGTGTGTGTGGAGGTAGGTAGGTAGGTAGGTAGGTAGGTAGGTAGGTAGGTAGGTAGGTAGGTAGGTAGGTAGGTGGGTGTGTGTGGAGAGAGAGAGGTAGGTAGGTGTGTGGAGAGAGGTAGGTGGGTGTGTGGAGAGAGGTAGGTGGGTGTGTGGAGAGAGGTAGGTGGGTGTGTGGAGAGAGGTAGGTAGGTGGGTGTGTGGAGAGAGGTAGGTAGGTGGGTGTGTGGAGAGAGGTAGGTAGGTGGGTGTGTGGAGAGAGGTAGGTAGGTGTAGGTGTGTGGAGAGAGGTAGGTAGGTGTAGGTGTGTGGAGAGAGGTAGGTAGGTGTAGGTGTGTGGAGAGGTAGGTAGGTGTAGGTGTGTGGAGAGAGGTAGGTAGGTGTAGGTGTGTGGAGAGAGGTGTGTAGGTGTGTGGAGAGAGGTGTGTAGGTGTGTGGAGAGAGGTGTGTAGGTGTGTGGAGAGAGGTGTGTAGGTGTGTGGAGAGAGGTAGGTAGGTGTAGGTGTGTGGAGAGAGGTAGGTAGGTGTAGGTGTGTGGAGAGAGGTAGGTAGGTAGGTAGGTGTGTGGAGAGAGGTAGGTAGGTGTGTGGAGAGAGGTAGGTGTGTGTGTATGTGGAGAGAGGTGGGTAGGTAGGTAGGTGTGTGGAGAGAGGTAGGTAGGTAGGTAGGTAGGTGTGTGGAGAGGTTGGTAGGTAGGTAGGTGTAGGTGTGGTGAGAGAGGTAGGTAGGTAGATGTGTGGAGAGGTAGGTAGGTAGGTAGGTGTGTGGAGAGAGGTAGGTAGGTGTGTGGAGAGAAGTAGGTAGATGTGTGTGTGTGTGTGTGTGTGTGTGTGTGGAGTGGTTGGTAGGTAGGTAGTTTGGTGTGTGTGTGTGTGGAGAGGTGGGTAGGTGTGTGTGTGTGTGGAGAGGTGTGTGTGTGTGGACAGGTGGAGAGGTGTGGGTGTGTGGAGAGAGGTAGGTAGGTAGGTGTGTGGAGAGAGGTAGGTAGGTGTGTGGAGAGAGGTAGGTAGGTAGGTAGGTGTGTGTATGTGGAGAGTGGTTGGTAGGTAGGTAGGTGGTGTGTGTGTGTGTGGAGAGGTGGGTAGGTGTGAGTGTGTGGAGAGGTGGGTAGGTGTGAGTGTGTGGAGAGGTGGGTAGGTGTGTGTGTGTGGAGAGGTGGGTAGGTGTGTGTGTGTGTGTGGAGAGGTGGGTAGGTGTGTGTGTGGAGAGGTGGGTAGGTGTGTGTGTGTGTGTGGAGAGGTGGGTAGGTGTGTGTGTGTGTGTGTGGAGAGGTGGGTAGGTGTGTGTGTGTGTGTGGAGAGGTGTGTGTGTGTGTGGAGAGGTGGGTAGATGTGTGTGTGTGTGTGTGGAGAGGTGTGTGTGTGTGTGTGTGTGTGTGTGTGTGGAGAGGTGTGTGTGTGTGTGTGTGTGGAGAGGTGTGTGTGTGGAGAGGTGGAGAGGTGTGTGTGTGGAGAGGTGGAGAGGTGTGTGTGTGTGTGTGTGTGGAGAGGTGGAGAGGTGTGTGTGTGTGTGTGGGTGGAGAGGTGTGGGTGGAGAGGTGGAGAGGTGTGTGTGTGGGTGGAGAGGTGTGTGTGTGGGTGGAGAGGTGGGTAGGTGTGTGGAGATGTGTGTGTGTGTGTGTGTGGGGAGAGGTGGGTTGGTGGGTGTGTGTGTGTGTGTGGAGAGGTGGTTAGGTGTGTGTGTGGGTAGGTGTGTGTGTGGGTAGGTGTGTGTGTGTGTGTGTGTGGAGAGGTGGGTTGGTGTGTGTGTGGAGAGAGGTAGGTAGGTGTGTTTGGCAGGGACCGGTGAGCGAGGGAGGAGC
Source organism: Oncorhynchus masou masou (assembly GCF_036934945.1). Taxonomy (NCBI): domain Eukaryota; kingdom Metazoa; phylum Chordata; class Actinopteri; order Salmoniformes; family Salmonidae; genus Oncorhynchus; species Oncorhynchus masou. The sequence goes on from NC_088230.1 coordinate 34,198,845, forward strand.
AGCAGCTAACAGCAGCTAAGCTAGCAAACCCCCCAAAAAGTTGGTCTTTCTCTCCTGTTCTACTGGTTTTCAACTTTCTTTCGTTGTCCAGAAGTCATAGGCATCCCATCCTCGTCCTATTAGCAACCCGCCCTCGTCGCGTTGGCAACCCGCCCTCGTCGCGTTGGCAACCCGCCCTCGTCGCGTTGGCAACCCGCCCTCGTCGCGTTGGCAACCCGCCCTCGTCGCGTTGGCAACCCGCCCTCGGCGCGTTGGCAACCCGCCCTCGGCGCGTTGGCAACCCGCCCTCGTCGTTGCATAATTAAATTTTCTCTGTCACCTGAAATGGCTGATGTCTTTTAGAGCCCTGTTGTCCTTTGACAGTAGTTGCATGTTCTAGAAAAATGTCATTGAGCCCACCTCCATTTGATTTAGGATCAAACCCAGCACCCAGCACTTCATTTTTTACTACATTGCTAGATATAATTTATGGCTCTAGGTTTCAGGAAATGTCACAGGTTTTTCAAAATTTCTAAAAGCTTGTGAGCATCCTGAGGGGCATCCTGCCCCCCCCCCCCCCCCTCAACCTTAGGCCTACATCAACACCACCTTGTCAGAAAATCCCAAGGAGAGCCCTGATTTGTACATTTATACCGAATGGAAAATATAAACACAACCTCAAACAATTTCAAAGATTTACAGTTCATGTAAGGAAATCAGTTAATTGAAATAAATTAGGCCCTAATCTAAGACTGGGCAGGGGTACAGCCAAGGGTGGGCTTGGGAGAGCACAGGCCCACCCACTTGGGAGCCACCCCGACCAGCCAATTCAAATAAGTGTCCCCCCCCCCCAAAAAAATGGCTTTATTACAGACTCCTCAGCAAACTGAACTGCACATTTAAAGTGGCCTTTTGCTGTCCCCAGCACAAGGTGCACCCGTGTCGTTTAATCAGCCGTTTGATATGCCACACCTGTTAGATGGATGGATGGATTAGCTTGACAAAGGATAACAAGGGATAACATGCTACTAACATGCTACTAACATGCTACTAACATGCTACTAAAAGAGATGGAAGCACATTTGTGCAACAACATTTGAGATACATATTTATTTCAGCTCATGAAACATGGGACCGACACTTTCCATGTCGTTTAATATTTTTTTGTTCAGTGTAAATTTATTTGTAGTTATCTACTGAGAGCAGGAAATTACCAAGTATACATAAGTCTGTAACCTACCGATAATACTGAGCCGGTCTTCTACCAACATTGTTATTAGCCTAAAACATTTGCATTTGCATATGATTTGGGTAGTGTGGGTGCTGTCGCTGTGCTGAAGTGATACTCATAGAAATTCTTCAAGGTTGGCAGGTTTGGTGTGTGTGTGTGTGTGTGTGTTAGGGAGTCTCTCCCCACGTCACTGACCCTGTACCCAGATGACTGACCAGCCAGCCTTGTGTGGATGTGGGATATGGAGGGGCCTCTTCCTGGCAGCAATGCCCCCTGGGAAACGGAGTCCTGGCCAGCAATCCTGCCTGTTTCCTGTCTGCTCGAGCCACAGACCAGGACTGCTCTCCCTTTCTCTAGTACCCTTCTCCCTGAAGTGTTCACTTGTTCCCTCCCCCTCGTGGAATTAATAGGGAAAGGAAGGACTTATTTGATGAATGTGGTGGACACTCCCTCTAAGCCCCCCTGCTTACAGCAACCTAATGCTTTGGAATCCTTGACAAGGAATGGAACAGAGAGAGAATTGGACCGCGGCCAGAGGACGGAAGAGTCTGGTACCATTTTGACCTACAGTTCCTTTCCCTCAGTGCCTACCCCATCTGGATGGGATGGATCAGGTGTAACGGGCAACAATGTGCCTGAAAGTCTAAGTCAGCGACTGTCACAGCAAATCTACGTTTTCATTTCATCAACATTGTCAAGTAGAAGTATATTAGGGTTGTAATATTGTAGAGAACAATCTAATGATTCATTACGTTTTGACTTTCATTTCGGAGCACCTTCTTGAATTGTCCTGTTTTTCTCCACATTGTACAGCAGGGGGTGAACGCCCTATCTTATGGCATCCATTCAGATTTGGGAACACTGGACAGGGGGCTAGGGAAGGGGCTAGGAGCTGAAATGGAGCAGGACCTTCAGGGATGCACTGTAGCGAAATAGTGGGGAGACTGAGGGAGAGAGACGAGATGAATCAACTGAGAGAGAGATGGAGGGTGGGATAGAAGAGAGAGAGAGTGAACTAGAGAGACGAGATGAATCAACAGAGAGAGAGATGGAGGGTGGGATAGAAGAGAGAGAGAGAGAGTGAACTAGAGAGATGAGATGAATCAACTGAGAGAGAGATGGAGGGTGGGATAGAAGAGAGAGTGTGAACTAGAGAGACGAGATGAATCAACTGAGAGAGAGATGCAGGGTGGGATAGAAGAGAGAGTGTGAACTAGAGAGACGAGATGAATCAACTGAGAGAGATGGAGGGTGGGATAGAAGAGAGAGAGAGTGTGAACTAGAGAGACGAGATGAATCAACTGAGAGAGATGGAGGGTGGGATAGAAGAGAGAGAGAGTGTGAACTAGAGAGACGAGATGAATCAACTGAGAGAGAGATGGAGGGTGGGATAGAAGAGAGAGAGTGTGAACTAGAGAGACGAGATGAATCAACTGAGAGAGAGATGGAGGGTGGGATAGAAGAGAGAGAGAGAGTGTGAACTAGAGAGACAGAGCGAAAGAGTCGGGATTTCTACTTTCTCTCTGAGACACACGTACTTTGACACACACACACACACACACACACTGACAGTGTTTATAGTCTGGTTGTACTCAAGCCCAGTGCCTAACAAAACACAGAGAGACAAGTCTATATCTCAAAACAGCCTTGCGGCCCTGTTCCGATGTTTTGAATAAGGCTTTCTATCTTTCTTTACTTCCTCCCTTGAAGTCAACACTGATCTCTATATGTTTGGATGGTTTCCATCCTATTGCTGTCTCAGAAATAGCCGATCGGTGAATCAATCAAGGAAGGAACCAATGAAGGTAAGAAAGGAGTAAGGATGGAGGAGAATTCTAGTCTGAATAGGGAGCCTTGGTAGATTGGTTTAGTGCACTGATTGACAAACGCATCTTACTCCAGTGGTTGGGAGTTTGTGTATGCTTCGGTTTGTGTGAGTCAGTGTGTAAAGAGAAATGTATAAACAAAGGGGTGTGTGTGTGTGTGGGTCTCCTGTATGAGAGAGAGACGTATGAATGAAAAGTTCTGTGTGTGGTTGTGATATTTTAAATGGCACTGTTGCGCACACGTGTGTGTGTGTGTGTGTGTGTGTGTGTGTGTGTGTGGCCTGATACTTTGCGTTGGGCTGGGTGTGTTTGTGTTTAGGTGTTTACTCCGTGCCCAGTGTGGTGCCAGGGTTAGTACAACAGAGGGCACAGTGTGTGTGGCCTGTGTCAAGCCAGGGATCGGGAGAGAGGGAGGGTGGATGAACAATGACAAGCTGTTCAGCTCAGAGAACCACCCGGGAGAGAAATGTTAAGGGGGAAGGAGTGGAGGGAAATGTGTGTTATTGAACCGTTCATTGTCTTAGAGTGAATCCGATACAATGTCACATAGTGATAAACATGGCTTTATATTGGTGGAGAGGTTGGTTTTATACACTTACCTCATCCTAACCCGTTTCTGTCTGTCTGTCTGTCTCGCCCGCTCTCTCTGTCTCGCCCGCTCTCTCTGTCTCGCCCGCTCTCTCTGTCTCGCCCGCTCTCTCTGTCTCGCCCGCTCTCTCTGTCTCGCCCGCTCTCTCTGTCTCGCCCGCTCTCTCTGTCTCGCCCGCTCTCTCTGTCTCGCCCGCTCTCTCTGTCTCGCCCGCTCTCTCTGTCTCGCCCGCTCTCTCTGTCTCGCCCGCTCTCTCTGTCTCGCCCGCTCTCTCTGTCTCGCCCGCTCTCTCTGTCTCGCCCGCGCTCTCTGTCTCGCCCGCTCTCTCTGTCTCGCCCGCTCTCTCTGTCTCGCCCCTCTCTCTGTCTCGCCCGCTCTCTCTGTCTCGCCCGCTCTCTCTGTCTCGCCCGCTCTCTCTGTCTCGCCCGCTCTCTCTCTCTCCGTCTCGCCCGCGCTCTCTCTCTCCGTCTCGTCCGCCGCGCTCTCTCTCTCTGTCTCGCCCGCTCTCTCTCCGTCTCGCCCGCTCTCTCTCCGTCTCGCCCGCGCTCTCTCTGTCTCGCTCGCGCTCTCTCCGTCTCGCTCGCGCTCTCTCTCTGTCTCGCCCGCTCTCTCTCCGTCTCGCCCGCTCTCTCTCTGTCTCGCCCGCTCTCTGTCTCGCCGCTCTCTCTGTCTCGCCTCGCTCTCTCTGTCTCGCCCGCTCTCTCTGTCTCGCGCGCTCTCTCTCCTGTCTCGCTCGCGCTCTCTCCGTCTCGCTCGCGCTCTCTCCGTCTCGCCCGCGCTCTCTCTCCGTCTCGCGCTGTCTCTCTGGCTGTCGCCCGCTGTCTCGCTCGCTGTCTCGCTCGCTCTCTGGCTCGCTGTCTCTGCTCGCTCTCTCTCTCTGTCTCGCTCGCTCTCTCTCTCTCTGTCTCGCTCGCTCTCTCTCTCTCTGTCTCGCTCGCTCTCTCTCTCTCTGTCTCGCTCGCTCTCTCTGTCTCGCTCGCTCTCTCTCTCTGTCTCGCTCGATCTCTCTCTCTCTGTCTCGCTCGCTCGATCTCTCTCTGTCTCGCTCGCTCGATCTCTCTGTCTCGCTCGCTCGATCTCTCTGTCTCGCTCGCTCGATCTCTCTGTCTCGCTCGCTCGATCTCTCTGTCTCGCTCGCTCGATCTCTCTGTCTCGCTCGCTCTCTCTGTCTGGCTCGCCGCTCTCTCTGTCTGGCTCGCTCGCTCTCTCTGTCTGGCTCGCTCGCTCTCTCTGTCTGGCTCGCTCGCTCTCTCTGTCTGGCTCGCTCTCTCTCTCTGTCTGGCTCGCTCGCTCTCTCTGTCTGGCTCGCTCGCTCTCTCTGTCTGGCTCGCTCGCTCTCTCTGTCTGGCTCGCTCGCTCTCTGTCTGGCTCGCTCGCTCTCTCTGTCTGGCTCGCCGCTCTCTCTGTCTGGCTCGCTCGCTCTCTCTGTCTGGCTCGCTCGCTCTCTCTGTCTGGCTCGCTCGCTCTCTCTGTCTGGCTCGCTCGCTCTCTCTGTCTGGCTCGCTCGCTCTCTCTGTCTGGCTCGCCGCTCTCTCTGTCTGGCTCGCTCGCTCTCTCTGTCTGGCTCGCTCGCTCTCTCTGTCTGGCTCGCTCGCTCTCTCTGTCTGGCTCGCTCGCTCTCTCTGTCTGGCTCGCTCGCTCTCTCTGTCTGGCTCGCCGCTCTCTCTGTCTGGCTCGCTCGCTCTCTCTGTCTGGCTCGCTCGCTCTCTCTGTCTGGCTCGCTCGCTCTCTCTGTCTGGCTCGCTCGCTCTCTCTGTCTCGCTCTCTCTGTCTCGCTCGCTCTCTCTCGCTCGCTGTCTCGCTCTCTCGCTCGCTGTCTCGCTCGCTGTCTCGCTCGCTGTCTCGCTCGCTGTCTCGCTCGCTGTCTCGCTCTCTCTCGCTCGCTGTCTCGCTCTCTCTCGCTCGCTGTCTCGCTCGCTGTCTCGCTCGCTGTCTCGCTCGCTGTCTCGCTCTCTCTGTCTGCCTCGCTCTCTGTCTGGCTCGCTCGCTCTCTCTGTCTGGCTCGCTCTCTCTGTCTGGCTCGCTCGCTCTCTCTGTCTGGCTCGCTCTCTCTGTCTGGCTCGCTCGCTCTCTCTGTCTGGCTCGCTCTCTCTGTCTGGCTCGCTCTCTCTGTCTGGCTCGCTCTCTCTGTCTGGCTCGCTCTCTCTGTCTGGCTCGCTCGCTCTCTCTGTCTGGCTCGCTCGCTCGCTCGCTCTCTCTGTCTGGCTCGCTCGCTCTCTCTGTCTGGCTCGCTCGCTCTCTCTGTCTGGCTCGCTCTCTCTGTCTGGCTCGCCGCTCTCTGTCTGGCTCGCTCGCTCTCTGTCTGGCTCGCTCGCTCTCTGTCTGGCTCGCTCGCTCTGTCTGCCTGGCTCGCTCGCTCTGTCTGTCTGGCTCGCTCGCTCTGTCTGTCTGGCTCGCTCGCTCTGTCTGTCTGGCTCGCTCGCTCTCTCTGTCTGGCTCGCTCGCTCGCTCTCTGTCTGGCTCGCTCGCTCTGTCTGGCTCGCTCGCTCTCTCTGTCTGGCTCGCTCGCTCTCTCTGTCTGGCTCGCTCGCTCTCTCTGTCTGGCTCGCCGCTCTCTCTGTCTGGCTCGCCGCTCTCTCTGTCTGGCTCGCTCGCTCTCTCTGTCTGGCTCGCTCGCGCTCTCTCTGTCTGGCTCGCCGCTCGCTCTGTCTGGCTCGCCGCTCGCTCTCTCTGTCTCGCTCTGTCTGGCTCGCTCGCTCGCTCTCTCTGGCTCGCTCGCGCTCTCTGTCTGGCTCGCTCGCTCTCTCTGTCTGGCTCGCCGCCGCTCTCTCTGTCTGGCTCGCTCGCTCGCGCGCTCTGTCTGGCTTGCTCTCTCTGTCTGGCTCGCTCGCTCTGTCTGGCTCGCTGTCTCGCTCGCTCTCTCTGTCTGGCTCGCTCTGTCTGGCTCGCTCGCTCGCTCGCTCTGTCTGGCTCGCTCGCTCGCTCTCTCTGTCTGGCTCGCTCGCTCGCGCGCTCTGTCTGGCTTGCTCTCTGTCTGGCTCGCTCGCTCTGTCTGGCTCGCTGTCTCGCTCGCTCTCTCTGTCTGGCTCGCTCTGTCTGGCTCGCTCGCTCGCTCTGTCTGTCTGTCTGGCTCGCTCTCTCTGTCTGTCTGGCTCGCTCGCTCGCTCTCTCTGGCTCGCTCGCTCTCTCTCTGGCTCGCTCGCTCTCTCTCTGGCTCGCTCGCTCTCTCTCTGGCTCGCTCGCTCTCTCTGGCTCGCTCTGTCTGGCTCGCTCGCTCGCTCTGTCTGTCTGTCTGGCTCGCTCTCTCTGTCTGTCTGGCTCGCCGCCGCTCTCTCTGGCTCGCCGCTCTCTCTGGCTCGCCGCTTCTCTCTCTGGCTCGCTCGCTCTCTCTCTCTGGCTCGCCGCTTCTCTCTGGCTCGCCGCTCTCTCTCTGGCTCGCCGCTCTTCTCTGGCTCGCCGCCGCTCTGTCTGGCTCGCCGCCGCTCGCTCTGTCTGGCTCGCCGCTCGCCGCTCTGTCTGGCTCGCCGCCGCCGCTCTGTCTGGCTCGCTCGCCGCCGCTCTGTCTGGCTCGCCGCCGCTCTGTCTGGCTCGCCGCTCTGTCTGGCTCGCTCGCTCTGTCTGGCTCGCTCGCTCTGTCTGGCTCGCTCGCTCTGTCTGGCTCGCTCGCTCTGTCTGGCTCGCTCGCTCGCTCTGTCTGGCTCGCCGCTCTGTCTGGCTCGCTCGCTCGCTCGCTCTGTCTGGCTCGCTCGCTCGCTCTGTCTGGCTAGCTCGCTCGCTCGCTCGCTCTGTCTGGCTCGCTCGCTCGCTCGCTCTGTCTGTCTGGCTCGCCGCTCTGTCTGGCTCGCCGCTCTGTCTGGCTCGGCTCGCTCTGTCTGGCTCGCTCGCTCTGTCTCGGCTCGCTTCGCCGCTCGCTCTGTCTGGCTCGCTCGCTCGCTTTCTGTCTCGCCGCTTTCGCTTCGCTCTGTCTCTGTCTCGCTCGCTCTCGCTCTCTCTCTGTCTCGCTCGCTCTCGCTCTCTCTCTGTCTCGCTCGCTCTCTCTCTGTCTCGATCGCTCTCTCTCTGTCTCGCTCGCTCTCTCTCTGTCTCGATCGCTCTCTCTCTGTCTCGATCGCTCTCTCTCTGGCTCGATCGCTCTCTCTCTGGCTCGCTCGCTCTCTCTCTGGCTCGCTCGCTCTCTCTCTGGCTCGCTCGCTCTCTCTCTGGCTCGCTCGCTCTCTCTCTGGCTCGCTCGCTCGCTCTCTCTCTGGCTCGCTCGCTCTCTCTCTGGCTCGCTCGCTCTCGCTCTGTCTCGCTCGCTCTCTCTCTGGCTCGCTCGCTCTCTCTCTGTCTCGCTCGCTCTCGCTCTCTCTCTCTGTCTCGCTCGCTCTCGCTCTCTCTCTGTCTCGCTCTCTCTCGCTCGCTCTCTCTGTCTCGCTCTCTCTGTCTCGCTCTCTCTGTCTCGCTCTCTCTGTCTCGCTCTCTCTGTCTCGCTCGCCCTCTGTCTCGCTCGCTCTCGCTCTTTCTCGCTCGCTCTGTCTCGCTCGCTCTCTCTCTCTGTCTCGCTCGCTCTCTGTCTCGCTCGCTCGCTCTCTGTCTCGCTCGCTCGCTCTCTGTCTCGCTCGCTCGCTCTCTCTCTCTGTCGCTCGCTCTCTCTGTCGCTCGCTCGCTCTCTGTCTCGCTCTCTCTCTCTGTCTCGCTCGCTCTCTCTGTCTCGCTCGCTCTCTCTGTCTCGCTCGCTCGCTCTCTCGCTCGCTCTGTCTCTCTCTCCCTCCAGAGATATCAAACCAGACAACGTGCTGTTAGACATGAAGGGTCATATCCGTCTGGCCGACTTTGGCTCCTGCCTGAAAATGATGCAGGACGGCACGGTGAGCAACCCAGACCCCCCCCACGCACCAAACCCACCACACCCTAGACCCCCCCCCCCCCCACGCACCAGACTCACCACACCCCAGACCCCCCCACGCACCAAACCCACCACACCCCAGACCCCCCACGCACCAAACCCACCACACCCCAGACCCCACCACACCCCAGACCCACCCACGCACCAAACCCCCCACGCCCCAGACCCCCCAGACACGCCCCAGACCCCCCCCGACACGCCCCAGACCCCCCCCCCGACACGCCCCAGACCCCCCGACATGCCCCAGACCCCCCGACACGCCCCACAGCCCAGACACGCCACAAATATTATTTTGTGGGGGAAAAAACACCTGTATAATAGTGTTGCATGTTTCTATTGTCTTATTTGTGGTTCTGAGAAAAATGTCCTTTTCAAAATGTGTATTATTTTATACCACACAAATTACCAAAATTACAGGCTACACCGACACCGACAGATTAGACGAGCCATTTGCTTTTCAAACTGTTTTTCCAGCAATAGTATTTTAAAATATTGCGAAAGGCCTTATAGCTGCTGCCTGCTGTTCACTGACAGACACGACTCAACAATCAGGGGTTTGATATTTACCAGGCCTGCTGCCCAATTGGCTCCTCAACTGTAGTCCTACATGCACTAGTCGTGATAAAACACAACCCACAGCATTTAAAAAAAAATATTAAAAAAAATAAGCTATTGGTCGTCATTATTCCTGGTCTATTTCAATGATTTAATGTATTTATCTACAGATAGGAGTAATTATATACATTTTGCAAATGTATTTAAATTGATCTGCAGCGCCCCTTCCCATGGCTATTTTTGCTTCTCCCTAAGGCCAAATAACCAATAATTCTTGTTATTAATTCAATGGTGGTCAGTAACCCCATGGCATATGAGGTTATTGTGCAGGTAGGCCTACTATTACAATAATCTTTAGAATAATCTATCAACATGGTACAAGCCTATATCTGATCACTGTTTCACCAAAAGTGGTTTTACCTACAGTGCCTTCAGAATGTATTCACATCCATTGAATTTTTCCACTTTTTGATCGTACAGCATGAATTAAAACATTTATTAAATTGCTATTTTTTTTGTCACTGGCCTACACACAATGTCAGTAATGAAGATTTTTTTATATTTTTTTATATATATAAGTATTTTTTGTTATGGCAGGCCTAAATAAGTTCAGGAGTAAAGATTTTCCTAACAAATGACATACAAAGTTGCAATGACTCATGGACTCATCACTCTGTGTGCAATAATGGTGTTTAACATGATTTGTGAATGACTTCCTCATCTCTGTACCTCACACATACAGTTACAGTATCTGTAAGGTCCCTCAGTCGAGTAGTGAATTTCAAACACAGATTCAACCACAGACCGAAGAGATTTTCCAATGCCTCGCAAAGAAGGGCCCCTATTGGTAGATGGGTCAAAAACAAAAGAGGCAGACATTGAATATCCCTTTAGACATTGAATATCACTACAAAGATACAGGCGTCCTTCCTAACTCAGTTGCCGGAGAGGAAGGAAACCGCTCAGGGATTACACTACGAGGCCAATGGTGACTTTAAACCAGTTATAGAGTTTAATGGCTGTGATGGGAGAGAACTGTGGATGGATCAACATCGTAGTTGCTCTACAATACTAACCTAAATGACAGAGTGAAAAGAAGGAAGCCTGTTGTACAGAGTAAAAATGTTAATTTAAAAAATGCATTCTGTTTGCAATAAGTTAAAACTGCAAATATATTACAGAAATTAACTTTATGTCCTGAAAAGAAAGCGTTGTGTTTGGGGGGAAAAACATCATCACTGACGGCCATATTTTCAAGCATGGTAGTGGCTGCATCATGTTATGGGTATGCTTGTCATCGGCAAGGACTAGGGAGGTTTTTTTGTTGATATAGAGAAACAGTAAATTCACCTTTCAGCAGGACAATAACCTAAGATGACATTGGATGTTCCTGAATGGCCTAGTTTTTGTTTTGACTTAAATCGGCTTGAAAATCTATCGCAAAACTGGAAAATGGCTGTCCTAGCAATAATCAACAACCAACTTGACAGAGCTTAAAGAATAATTGGCAAATGTTGTACAATCCAGGTGTGGAAAGCTCTTAGACTTACCCAGAAAGACTCACAGCTGTAATCGCTGCCGAAGGAGATTCGAACATGTATTGATTCAGCGGTGTCAATACTTATGTAAATTAGATATTTCTAGATTTCATTTTCAATAAATGTGATAAAATGTCGAAACATGTTTTCATTGTGGGATATTGTGATGTCATTATGGGGTATTGTGATGTCATTATGCGGTATTGTGGGATATTGTGTGTAGATGGGTGGAAAATATATTTAATCCGTTTTGAATTCAGGCTGGAACACAACAAAATATAGAATCAAGGGGTATGAATACTTTCTGAAGGCACTTTATATTGTAATATAAATGTGTTTTTTTTTTTACCTGGTTGTAGCGTGAACTGCACCAAGTTTTTATGTTCATAAAGGCTAATAAGAAAATATGAGTAGCCTACGTGAAAGTTTTACAAATTTGTGGTTGCATCAGTATGTATCTGAAATGCATCAGAAAAGTATTGGAAAGTTCAGGAAAACATCAGGAAGGCCTAACAATTGTTTGTGTGAGAGAGCATCTGCATTGCTTTTGATTGTGGTTTTGTCACAGTCCCTTGTAACGTTTCCTACGTGGCCGGTGAGCATTGCAGAGGGAAACAATTTCTTTCTTTTTTAAATGCACAAGTCTTACCTTTTCAGAAATGGGGTCATAATAGCTAGTAGCTCCTACCTCTAGATTTAGAGCCACATTTGTAGGATGAAAACAGAGACCCTCTCTGTTTGTCACAACCACTAAAATAACGGACGTGGCACCCAATTCTCCAGTACACCTCTTTTAGCCAGGACCCATATGGCTCTGGTCCAAAGTAGTACACTATATACTGAATAAGGTGCCATTTGGGATGTAGTGTCAGTCAGTGGCCAATAAGAGGCTCTCCCGCACTTTACTCAGGTTAATGATGAGTGACTTAGAGTAAATTCATACAACTATAGAAATACAATGACTTGAGATTTGAATATTCTAACTCCGTACAACAAGGAACTGAGCAATGGGAAAGAGAACCAGAAGTAAAACCAACATTCATACAACGGCCCGCGCTCCGGGGGTGAAGGTTCCACTAGGAACAAATATCCTGCACCAATCCTAACCTTAACTATTAGTGGGGAAGATAAAAAACTTAACCAGATCAGCATCTAGGGCAATTTCAACCACCAGGAGGAGCAGCTTTAAACCAATGCGCAATAACGAGGACATGTCTACAGGACAGATTACACAACACAACAGCAATCGTTATCATCATTATCCAGTTTTAGTCGATTAAAATAACAATGATGGCTATATAATCAGAGTTCAGTCTCGTAGGGGGCTGTTGATGATAAAACGATTTGATTCACTGTGTACTTTTCACAGACCCTGATTAAATGACAAAAATAAATATGCTCAATTCGGGTTTAGTCGTGAAGTAACATTTAGATTTGTAATCAGCATTGACTATATGTCTAAGTCTGTGATATAAACTTCTTACACAAAGATTAAGGACAGTCCAGGCCATGCCTTCGACACCAACTTATCATCTCAAACGAGCCAAGTGGTAGGCTTAATCTGTTTTACTCCAGCTCCCTCTTAAAAACATAGCTAACATTTACCCCCATCCTTATTGCACTACTGTAAATGAAAATGAAAGGCAACGACATGATATGCCCTTGGAATTCAGAGGGTGTAAAATGTAAAGAAAGGGTGACATTTGGGATTTACAGCCCATTTGCTACAGTGCACTACGTTACCCATAGTTCGCTACTTTTGACCAGACTATGGGTAACGTAGTGCACTACTTTTGACCAGAGCACTACGTTACCCATAGGGCTCTGGTCAAAAGTAGTGCACTACATTACCCATAGTACACTACTTTTGTCCATTGCCCTATGGGTAACGTTGTGCACTATTTTTTACCAGAGCACTATCTAGAGCAGGGCTGCCCAACCCTTTTCCCGTAGATCCACTGTCCTCTGGGTTTTCAGTCCAACCCTAATTTAACACACCTGATGCTACTAATTAGCTGCTCAACAAGATCTTAACTAGCTGAATCAGATATGCTAAATTAGGGTTGGACTGAACCTACAGGACAGTAGATCTCCAGGAAGAGGGTTGGGCTGAACCTACAGGACAGTAGATCTCCAGGAAGAGGGTTGGGCTGAACCTACAGGACAGTAGATCTCCAGGAAGAGGGTTGGGCTGAACCTACAGGACAGTAGATCTCCAGGAAGAGGGTTGGACTGAAAACCCACAGGACCGTAGATCTCCAGGAAGAGGGTTGGACTGAAAACCCACAGGACCGTAGATCTCAAGGAAGAGGGTTGGACTGAAAACCTACAGGACAGTAGATCTCCAGGAAGAGGGTTGGACTGAAAACCTACAGGACAGTAGATCTCCAAGAAGAGGGTTGGACTGAACCTACAGGACAGTAGATCTCCAGGAAGAGGATTGGACTGAAAACCTACAGGACAGTAGATCTCCAGGAAGAGGGTTGGACTGAACCTACAGGACAGATCTCCAGGAAGAGGGTTGGGATGAACCTACAGGACAGTAGATTTCCAGGAAGAGGGTTGGACTGAACCTACAGGACAGTAGATCTCCAGGAAGAGGATTGGACTGAAAACCTACAGGACAGTAGATCTCCAGGAAGAGGGTTGGACTGAACCTACAGGACAGTAGATCTCCAGGAAGAGGGTTGGGATGAACCTACAGGACAGTAGATCTCCAGGAAGAGGGTTGGATTGAACCTACAGGACAGTAGATCTCCAGGAAGAGGGTTGGATTGAACCTACAGGACAGTAGATCTCCAGGAAGAGGGTTGGACTGATAACTTACAGGACAGTAGATCTCCAGGAAGAGGGTTGGACTGAACCTACAGGACAGTAGATCTCCAGGAAGAGGGTTGGGATGAACCTACAGGACAGTAGATCTCCAGGAAGAGGGTTGGATTGAACCTACAGGACAGTAGATCTCCAGGAAGAGGGTTGGATTGAACCTACAGGACAGTAGATCTCCAGGAAGAGGGTTGGATTGAACCTACAGGACAGTAGATCTCCAGGAAGAGGGTTGGACTGATAACTTACAGGACAGTAGATCTCCAGGAAGAGGGATGGACTGTACCTACAGGACAGTAGATCTCCAGGAAGAGGGTTGGATTGAACCTACAGGACAGTAGATCTCCAGGAAGAGGGTTGGATTGAACCTACAGGACAGTAGATCTCCAGGAAGAGGGTTGGATTGAACCTACAGGACAGTAGATCTCCAGCAAGAGGGTTGGACTGATAACCTACAGGACAGTAGATCTCCAGGAAGAGGGTTGGATTGAACCTACAGGACAGTAGATCTCCAGGAAGAGGGTTGGACTGTACCTACAGGACAGTAGATCTCCAGGAAGAGGGTTGGACTGTACCTACAGGACAGTAGATCTCCAGGAAGAGGGTTGGATTGAACCTACAGGACAGTAGATCTCCAGGAAGAGGGTTGGACTGTACCTACAGGACAGTAGATCTCCAGGAAGAGGGTTGGGATGAACCTACAGGACAGTAGATCTCCAGGAAGAGGGTTGGACTTTACCTACAGGACAGTAGATCTCCAGGAAGAGGGTTGGGCAGCCCTGGTCAAGAGAATAGAGTGCCATTTGGGACTTATTCAAGGGCTGGTTTTTATAGTGTGAATTAATAGATGTTTCACACTGTTTTATGAAATAACTTTATGGCTCAACTCCTTTTTCTGCTCTCGTGCAAAGTTTTCATTTGTTTTTCATTGCTCAGAGATTCTACCACAGAGCCCCTTTTGTACTACTCAGCTGTTTGTGTGAAAGAAAATGACATTTTTTGTCTGAGACAGAAATTGACCTGAGGTTCAAGGTGATTTGTCAGATGTATGGAGGTTCAGGGTTTTAGTCAAATGTGTAGCCCAACCGTTAGAATTTGATGATGTGATAGAAGGCCTAAGGGAGATTATAGCAAGATTCACTATAGCCCAGACCCGGGTTCAAATATTATTTGAAATAATTTCAAATACTTAATCTGTACTTGATTTGAGTTTGCCTGGCCTAATGGACCAAAAAAAATAATCTCAAAACTCCAAACCCGCCCATCTGACACTATACAGGCGAGAGCAAAGACTCAAACAAACTCAATCGTTTTTTAATAAGTTAATACTCTTTATTATGAAAACACACACACTCACACACCTCTTATGCCAGTTATTATTTTTCTATGTATTCCTTGTGTTATTATTTTCAAAACAGAAATACACTTTCTACTATTTCTCTTTCTCTTTCTGCATTTTTGGGAAGGGCCCGTAAGTAAGAATTTCACTGTTAGTCTACACCTGTTGTTTACCACGCATGTGACAAATAGGATATGATTTGGACCGTTTTTTTACATGCACAACGTAAAATGTTTCTCTGAGTCCACTTTACTTCAACCATCTCATTTGTAGTTCCTAACCTCACTCTTCCAGGTCCAGTCGTCTGTGGCTGTAGGCACTCCGGACTACATTTCCCCTGAGATCCTGCAGGCCATGGAAGACGGCATGGGGAAGTACGGTCCAGAGTGTGACTGGTGGTCCCTGGGGGTCTGTATGTACGAGATGCTCTACGGGGAGACGCCCTTCTATGCAGAGTCCCTGGTGGAGACCTACGGCAAGATCATGAACCACGAGGTAAACTTGAGGAAACCGGTGGGCATTTAGGTGGTAGGTTTTTAGGTTGTGAGGGAAAGTGGAAAACGAGTCTTGAAAGTATACAATTTCAATTAGCGTCCATTCATGAAAACAGTAGTCATTAAGGAAAGCAAACAAGGATAGGATGTCATGCAAGAGAATTGGGAGAGCGCCACCAGCCACAGGTATGGATAGGGAAATGTGATCATAGGTCCGGGCGTAGGGACAAGCATGTAGTGTACCTCTAAGGCAGAACAAAGTCAGGGGTCCCTAGTGCCTAGCTTGCAACAATGTGTAGATGTAGGGAATTTAGCTTGTGTGTCATCAGTATCCAATATGCATATATTATATTATGCATGTCAAAAGAAGGAATGCTCTGCAAACTGACAACGATATTCAGACTCAAAACGACCAGAAGAGCTAGCCTATACCAAATCCATGGGCCAGCAATAAGTGCTAAATATTCCAAACATTTTCATAATTAATGATTTTGTTTCATGATTTATTGATTGTTTGCGTCCAAATGTACAGTATTTCACAGTTAATTATATGCTACACTTATTAAATATAACAAACTTTTGGGTTATTAATCGGTTGAAATAGTTTATAATGTTTATTGGATTGTTTACTTCAAGGTACACTACATGACCAAAAGTATGCGGACACCTAGGTTATCTAAGGTTAGGTTATCTAAGGTTAGGTTATCTAAGTTTTTTTTTTTTTTTTTACCTTTAGTTTACTAGGCAAGTCAGTTAAGAACAAATTCTTATTTTCAATGATGGCCTAGGAACAGTGGGTTAACTGCCTGTTCAGGGGCAGAACGACAGATTTTGTACCTTGTCAGCTCGGGGATTTGAACTTGCAACCTTTCGGTTACTAGTCCAATGCTCTAACCACTAGGCTACACTGCCGCCCGGCCGGTTAGGTTATCTAAGGTACACTACATGACCAAAAGTATGTGGACACCTGCTCGTCAAACATCTAATTTCAATGTCACAACTCGTTCAAAAATCATGGGCATTAATATGGAGTTGGTCCCCGTTTCCTGCTATAACAGCCTCCACTTCTCTGGGAAGGCTTTCCACTAGATGTTGTAACATTGGGGTGGCAGGTAGCCTAGTGGTTAGAGCGTTGGGCCAGGAACCGAAAGGTTAGAATCCCAGAGCGGACAAGGTAAAAATCTGTCGTTCTGCCCCTGAACAAGGCAGTTAACCCACTGTCCCTAGGCCGTCATTGTAATTAAGAACTTGTTATTTTAACTGACTTGCCTAGTTAAATAAAGGTACATTAAAAAAAAAAAAAAAATGAACATTTTTAAAAATGGCTGCAGGGACTTGCTTCCGTTCAGCCATAACCTCATTCGTGAGGTTGGGCACTGATGTTGGGCGATTAGGTCTGGCTGGCAGTCAGTGTTACAATTCAACCCAAAGGTGTTCGATGGGGTTGAGGTCAGGGTTCTGTGCAGGCCAGTCAAATTCTTCCACACCAATCTCGACAAACCAGTTCTGTGTGGACCTCGCTTTGTGCATGTGGGCAATGTCATGCTGAAACAGGAAAGGGCCTTACCCAAACTGTTGCCGCAGAGTTGGAAGCACAGAATCGTCTAGAATGTCATTGTATGCTGTAGCGTTAAGGTTTCCCTTCACTGGAACTAAGGGGCCTGAACCATAAAAAACAGCCCCAGACCATTATTCCTCATCCACCAAACTTTACAGTTGGCACTGCATTCGGACAGAAAGCATTTTCCTGGCATCTGCCAAACCTAGATTAGTCCGTCGGACTGCCAGATGGGGAAGCGTGATTCATCACTCCAAGAGAATGCGTTTCCACTGCTCCAGAGTCCAATGGTGGCGAGCTTTACACCACTCCAGCCAACGCTTGGCATTGGTAATCTTAGGCTCGTGTGCAGCTGCTCGGCCATGGAAACCCTTTTCATGAAGCTCCTGACTAACAATTCTTGTGCCGACGTTGCTTCCAGAGGCAGTTTGGAACTCGGCATTGAGTGTTGCAACCGAGGACAGACTATTTTTTACACGCTATAAGCTTCAGCGGTTCTGTTCTGTGAGCTTGTGTGGCCTACCACTTTGCGGGTGAGCTGTTGTTGCTCCTAGATGTTTCCACTTCATAGTAACAGCACTTACAGATGACCGGGGCAGCGCTAGCAGGGCAGGAATTTGACAAACTTATTTGTTGGAAAGGTGGAATCCTATGACGGTGCCACGTTGATAATCACAGAGCTCTTCAGTAAGGCCATTCTACTGGTAATGTTTGTCTATGGAGATTGCATGGCTGTGCCTGATTTTTATACACCTGTCAGCAACGGGTGTTGCTGAAATAGCCAAATCCTAATTTGAGGGGTTGTCCACATACTTTTGTATAAGTCTGATGATTTGATGCCCTTTAATTTACCTTTATTTAACTAGGCAAGTCAGTTAAGAACAAATTGTTATTTTCAATGACGGCCTAGGAACAGTGGGATAACTGCCTTGTTCAGGGGCAGAACGACAGATTTGTACCTTGTCAGCTAGACTTGTTGCCCGTTCCAAAAGTTTGTGATTGTTTGGTGGTGTTGGTACTGGGGTGTTTTATTAACAAGTTGGCCACCTACATGGTGTGATTATTTCCTGAAGCTATCCAGGTTAATGCTCCTTCTCAAGGGTCTAGTTCCTGAAACACTAGCCTACTTTCTAACTATTTTCATCATAGTCTCTGTCAGTATCTAAACTGGTGCTTGTCATGTCTTATCGAACACGTTCTGTCTCATTCTCATCTATTACTTCTTAATAACCCCCGTCTCTCTCTGGCCCCCGTCTCGCTCCCGTCTCTCTCGCTCCCGTCTCTCTCCCTCTCGCTCCCGTCTCTCTCCCTCTCGCTCCCGTCTCTCTCCCTCTCGCTCCCGTCTCTCTCCCTCTCGCTCCCGTCTCTCTCCCTCTCGTCTCCCGTCTCTCTCCCTCTCGTCTCTCTCGCTCCCGTCTCTCTCCCTCTCGCTCCCTCTCTCTCTCGCTCCCGTCTGTCTCTCTCCCTCTCGTCTCTCTCCCTCTCGTCTCTCTCCCTCTCGTCTCTCCCCTCTCGCTCCTCCTCTCTCTCGCTCCCTCTCGCTCCCCTCTCGCTCCCTCTCGCTCCCCTCTCTCTCCCTCTCGCTCCCCTCTCTCTCCCTCTCGCTCCCCTCTCTCTCGCTCCCCTCTCTCTCGCTCCCTCTCTCTCGCTCCCCTCTCTCTCGCTCTCTCGCTCCCCTCTCTCTCGCTCCCCTCTCTCTCGCTCCCCTCTCTCTCGCTCCCCTCTCTCTCGCTCCCGTCTCTCTCGCTCCCGTCTCTCTCGCTCCCTCTCTCTCGCTCCCGTCTCTCTCGTCCCCCCTCTCTCGCTCCCGTCTCTCTCGCTCCCGTCTCTCTCGCTCCCGTCTCTCTCGCTCCGTCTCTCTCGCTCCCGTCTCTCTCGCTCCCGTCTCTCTCGCTCCCGTCTCTCTCGCTCCCGTCTCTCTCGCTCCCGTCTCTCTCGCTCCCGTCTCTCTCTCTCTCATCCCCCGCTTCCTGATTATTCTTCTGGTGTGTGTGTGTTAGGTGGGAGATGTGATGTTTGACCCAATAAAGGTACTTAAAAAAAGAAATAATTCTTATCCCCTTCTCCACCCTCCACCCTTCTCTCTCACAGGAGCGTTTCCAGTTCCCCTCAAACATCTGTGATGTGTCGGAGGACGCCAAGGACCTAATCTCCCGCCTAATCTGCGGCCGCGAGCGTCGCCTGGGCCAGAATGGCATCGGCGACTTCAAGGATCACCCCTTCTTCGCCGGCATCGACTGGGAACACATCCGCTCCACTGAGGCGCCCTACATCCCCGACGTCAGCTCCCCATCTGACACCTCCAACTTTGACGTGGACGACGATATTCTTAAAAACCCGGTGGGTGTACTAGGGGAAAGGAGCTGACTAGCTAACGTTAACTGGAAACCAGCTGGCTTGCTAATGTTAGCTGGAAACCAGCTGGCTAGCTAATGTTAGCTGGAAACCAGCTGGCTAGCTAATGTTAGCTGGAAACCAGCTGGCTAGCAAGCATTAATGGAACGAACTACAAAAATCTCTGAAGCTGGAAATACTTATCTCCCTCACTAGCTTTAAGCACCAGCTGTCAGAGCAGCTCACAGATTACTGCACCTGTACAAAGCCCACCTATATTTTAGCCCAAACAACTACCTCGTTCCCTACTGTATTTAATTATTTATTTATTTTTTGCTCCTTTGCACCCCATTATTTTTATTTCTACTTTGCACATTCTTCCATTGCAAATCTACCATTCCAGTGTTTTACTTGCTATATTGTATTTACTTTGACACCATGGCCTTTTTTTGCCTTTACCTCCCTTATCTCACCTCATTTGCTCACATCGTATATAGACTTGTTTATACTGTTATTATTGGCTGTATGTTTGTTTTACTCCATGTGTAACTCTGTGTCGTTGTATGTGTCGAACTGCTTTGCTTTATCTTGGCCAGGTTGCAATTGTAAATGAGAACTTGTTCTCAACTTGCCAACCTGGTTAAATAGAGGTGAAATAAAAATAAAAATTAATTAGAAGAAAAAAAGCTATCAGCTAGATAGCTAACTAGAAAACAGCTAGCTGGCCAACACGACCTGGTTTTTCTTTTTTAACAGATAGTAATAGACCAATCAATATAACTGATACTCCACCTGAAGTCGTAAGTCTCTGATTTGAAGGGAAGAATAAAATACTTAATTGTTTTGTCCATCCAGTTCCTCAGTTGAACAGCCCAGAGCCAACTGGTGTTTACTGTTGTAAACATTTTACATGGCTGTTTTCTTGGTCTGTTTGGCTGTTCCACTCTAACCAATCTGATGCCCCCTTCTTGGCGTTCTCTCTGTCTCTGTATGTCTTTCTCTCACCCCCCCCCCCCCCCGCCCAACAGGACATCGCTCCTCCAGTCACACACAGCGGCTTCACCGGGCAACATCTGCCCTTCGTAGGCTTCACCTACACCACGGACAGCTGCTTCTCGGACCGCGGCAGCGTCAACAGGGCCGGCCTGTCCGATGGGAGCTCCCAGGATGGGGGAGGAGAAGAGGGGGTTCCCCCGGACCAGGAGGGGGGGCTGGAAGTGGAAGCCTTTGAGAGGAGGATCCGTCGGCTGGAGCAGGAGAAGCAGGAGCTGAACCGCAAGCTGCAGGGTGAGCTAGGGGGTGGTAGAGGACAAAGAGACACATAAACAACCTCTGTGACCCTGAGTGTAAATGTGGACATAACCCCTGACCTTTTAACCTGTGTGTTGCCCCTTCTGGCCCCTCCAGAGTCCACTCAAGCAGTGCAGTCTCTCCACGGGCCGGGCCGCGGGGCCAGCACCCTGGGCCGGGACAAGGAGATGAAGAAGCTCAACGAGGAGATTGACCGGCTCAAGAAGAAACTGGCAGGTCAGTGCTCTCTGTGCAACCCAATCTGGCAACGCGCCACTAGTCTGCTCGTCTGGCAACCTAACACTGTCTGGGCATTTACTCCAGGCCTGAGTTGAACACACAGGTCAAACACTGTCTGGGCATTTAAACCAGGTATGATTCAAACACCCCGATCATTTAAACCAGGCCTGGGTTGAACACACAGATCATTAAAACCAGGCCTGAGTCGAACACACAGATCATTAAAACCAGGCCTGGGTCGAACACACAGATCATTTAAACCAGGCCTGGGTCGAACACACAGATCATTTAAACCAGACCTGGGTCGAACACACAGATCATTTAAACCAGGCCTGGTTTGAACACACAGATCATTAAAACCAGGCCTGGGTCGAACACACAGATCATTAAAACCAGGCCTGGGTCGAACACACAGATCATTAAAACCAGGCCTGGGTCGAACACACAGATCATTAAAACCAGGCCTGAGTCGGAACACACAGGTCATTTAAACCAGGCCTGGGTCGAACACACAGATCATTAAAACCAGGCCTGAGTCGAACACACAGGTCATTTAAGCAAGGCCTGAGTCGAACACACAGGTCATTTAAGCAAGGCCTGAGTCGAACACACAGATCATTTAAACCAGGCCTGGGTCGAACACAGTTTGCACTTTTGGGGCTGTTCTAGCGCAGCGCAAGTACCTTTCACCATGCCACTAACCAGGAAGTCCCTCTCCTTCTCGTCCCCACTCAGACTCTGATAGGCTGGAGCACCAGCTGGAGGAGGCGGTGACTCTGCGCCAGGACTACGAGAGCTCCTCCTCCAAGCTGAAGGCCCTGGACAAACAGGTTAGAGCCCTGAGGCAGGAGAAGGAGGATATTCACAAGGTAAACCCCCACACCCCCTATTTTGCAAAGGAAAATGAAAGCAAGCATTTGTTATTGGACATGTTCTGGCAGTCCTTTCCCGTTCTGGTCCACTTCCTTCTGTTTGGTGTCTAGTGAATAGGACGTAGGGGTGTATTCAGTCAGGTGAATGCATAACTAGAGCTGACATTATTCACAGGGCACACTGTTACTCTCAAGGACCAATGTTAGTTCACCGTTGTCTGTTCACTGCATAGAGGTCGTCTCTCTTGTGTCAGGTCTCATTTTATTATTCATGACGCATTAGGCTTAAACACACCACACACACACACACACACACACACACACACACACACACACACACACACACACACACACACACACACACACACACACACACAGCCTAACCTAATATCCTCAGATCATTGGATCACCACGGTGTGTAAACACTGGGATCTTTTTCCTTGTGATTAATTCCATCATGTCTTGGATTAGCTGAAGTCAGGGTTCTGGACAGAAACACCACATTTCTGTCTAATTCCATTAGCAAAACTATTTGACCCCCACTCTCTTCCCTTTACCCTGGGATAGTGTTTGTGTTTAGTTGACTATTCAAAACCGTTGCCTGCTCGTAGTTGTTCAAATCTCATAATGCACACCAGATGATGTCATCAGAAATACTTGTCTGGTATCTTGTTTCCTTCACAACAAAGGGCTTGTTTGACTGATATACAAATCACCCTGTGTCATAAATAACTGCTCATTATTATTTGTAGAGCAGTCTGTCGGTCACCATTTACCCACAATGCATCAAGGTGGATGCTCTCGGACACGGCCATAGAAAGCCATAACTTTCACACGTTGTGGTGGTGCTGGAGATAATGTATTTAATGTTGAAAAGGGTAGAATTTCCTTTTTTTTTTAAATGTGTGGTACAATTGATTGTGGCTAATTTTCTGTGTGTACATTTATAGTGGAAGTCAAGATTAGAATTGGTAGTTTACTGATGTGTTTTATTTTCTTCGTCTCCTCCTTCCTCCTTCCCCTCGTCTCCTTCCTCCCTCCTTCCCTCGTCTCCTTCCTCCCTTCCTCCCCTCTGTCTCCTTCCTCCCTTCCTCCCCTCTGTCTCCTTCCTCCCTTCCTCCCCTCTGTCTCCTTCCTCCCTTCCTCCCCTCTGTCTCCTTCCTCCCTTCCTCCCCTCTGTCTCCTTCCTCCCTTCCTCCCTCTGTCTCCTTCCTCCCTTCCTCCCCTCTGTCTCCTCCCTCCCCTCTGTCTCCCCCCTCCCTCTCTCTCTCCCCCTCCCTCTCTCTCTCCCCCTCCCTCTCTCTCTCCCCCTCCCTCTCTCTCTCCCCCCTCCCTCACCTACTCTCTCCCCCCCTCCCTCACCTACTCTCTCCCCCTCCCTCACCTACTCTCTCCCCCTCCCTCATCTACTCTCTCCCCCTCCCTCATCTACTCTCTCCCCCCTCCCTCATCTACTCTCCCCCTCCCTCATCTATTCTCCCCCCCTCGCCCCCTCTCTTTGTCTCTTTCCCCCTCCCTCATCTACTCCCCCTCCCTCACCCCCTCTCTTTCTCTCTCTCCCCTCCCTCATCCCCTCTCTTCTTCCCTCTCCTATCACCACCAACAGCAACTGGTGGAGTCCCTGGAACGCCTCAAGTCCCAGACCAAGGAGCTGAAGGAGGCCCACAGCCAGCGGAAGCTGGCCCTACAGGAGTTCTCTGAGCTGAGCGAGCGCATGGCCGAGCTGCGTTCCACCAAGCAACGCCTCTCACGCCAGCTCCGCGACAAGGAGGAGGAGATGGACGCTGCTGTGCAGAAGGTGGACGCCATGCGTCAGGACATCCGCAAGACCGAGAAGGCCCGCAAGGAGGCGAGTTGTAAAAGTTGTCTAGCAGAGCGTAGCTCGCTAATGCTAACACGTAGCGTGCTAGCATTTAGCTTGCTAACTAACCACTTAGCTTGCTAATATTTAGCTAACTAACACATTGCTTGGTTATACTCAGCTGTGCAGAACACTCAGCTGTGCAGAACACTCAGCTGTGCAGAACACTCAGCTGTGCAGAACACTCAGCTGTGCAGAACACTCAGCTGTGCAGAACACTCAGCTGTGCAGAACACTCAGCTGTGCAGAACACTCAGCTGTGCAGAACACTCAGCTGTGCAGAACACTCAGCTGTGCAGAACACTCGTGAATGAAGTTAGCTGTCAGGGGCTGTCAAAGCTGGAGACAAAGTGGCAGTGTGTTAGCGACGTTCAGCTACTTCAGCTTTCTGCGTGAGGCCATATCTGTATTAGATTTCGGTGTGTGTGTGTGTGTCTGCCTATATGAGTGTGTCTATGTATGTATAACAATTCCAGACTTTCAACCTCAACACAACCACTTCTGGTGCTATGGCTTCTCCTGGCATTCAGAAAGCACGGAACAACTTCTCTTGTTATCTATTCATTCATTTCTCAATTTGAATGCCAGTATTCCCTTGAGGGCCTCGCCTGTCTGGTGCTGTCTGCATTGTCGCTAGGCAGTTGAACATAAATTCCTAGTAGCTATTCTCCATATTGCTCTAGTGTCTCCTCTCCCTCATCTGCTCTAATCTTAACAAGGAATGGAGGCCACTTGAGACTATTGAGATGCACCCCAGGCCTACAACCCCATACCATTCTCTATCCTTCCCCAGAGCTAAATGCTAAGCGCTAACCGGGTCCAGATGGTTGTTGGTGACCCCAGAGCTAAATGCTAAGCGCTAACAGGGTCCAGATGTTTGTTGGTGACCCCAGATCTAAATGCTAAGCGCTAACAGGGTCCAGATGCTTGTTGGTGACCCCAGAGCTAAACGCTAAGCGCTAACAGGGTCCAGATGCTTGTTGGTGACTCCAGAGCTAAACGCTAAGTGCTAACAGGGTCCAGATGCTTGTTGGTGACCCCAGAGCTAAACGCTAAGTGCTAACAGGGTCCAGATGCTTGTTGGTGACCCCAGAGCTAAACGCTAAGCGCTAACAGGGTCCAGGTGGTTGCTGGTGACCCCAGCTAAACGCTAAGCGCTAACAGGGTCCAGATGGTTGTTGGTGACCCCAGCTGAAGTTCATGGGGCCAGGGATGGGGACTCTAGTAAAGGAAGAGAGAGGGGGTCAATTATGGCAGGGTGATAAGCCAATGATGTGATGCACATATTGACCCAATGCATGCTAATGAATAATTGTGTTTCAGAGAGAATTAATCAATCAAGTTTATTTATAAAGTCCTTCTTACATCAGCTGATGTCACAAAGTGCTGTTCAGAAACCCAGCCTAAAACCCCAAACAGCAAGCAATGTAGATGTAGAAGCACGTTGGCTATGAAAAACTCCCTAGAAATGCCAGAACCTAGGAAAGAAACGTAGAGAGGAACCAGGCTCTGAGAGGTGGCCAGTCCTCTTCTGGCTGTGCCGGGTGGAGATTATAAACCTAGAGAGGAACCAGGCTCTGAGGGGTGGCCAGTCCTCTTCTGGCTGTGCCGGGTGGAGATTATAAACCTAGAGAGGAACCAGGCTCTGAGGGGTGGCCAGTCCTCTTCTGGCTGTGCCGGGTGGAGATTATAAACCTAGAGAGGAACCAGGCTCTGAGGGTGGCCAGTCCTCTTCTGGCTGTGCCGGGTGGAGATTATAAACCTTGAGAGGAACCAGGCTATGAGGGGTGGCCAGTCCTCTTCTGGCGGTGCGGGATGGAGATTATAATAGAACATGGCCAAGATGTTCAAATGTTCATAGATGATATATTTACCCATACGTGTTATATGTATGGGTAAATCTATCCTGGTAAAGGGATATGAAACTTTAGTGTGTGTGATATTGACCTCTGCTTTGTCTGTTTGTTAGTTGGAGGCCCAGTTGGAGGATGCCAAGGCAGAGGCGTCGAAGGAGCGAAAGCTGCGCGACCACAGCGAAGTCTATTCTAAACAGCTGGAGATGGAGCTTGAGACCCTCAAGGTTAGAGGTCACACACACTACTTTCCTACTCATCTTCCAGTTCTCGTTCCCTTCCCCTTTCCATCCTCCTCCGTCTCCGTCCTCCTCTCGCCATCCTCTACCGGTCTCATCTCCATCCTTCTCTCATCCTCCTCTACCCGTCTCCCCTCTCCGTCCTCCTCTACCCGTCTCCGCCCTTTTAGTATCTCTCCTCTACCTAGCCCTTCTAGTGTCTCTCCTCGACTTAGCCCTTCTAGTGTCTCTCCTCGACTTAGCCCTTCTAGTATCTCTCCTCTACCTAGCCCTTCTAGTATCTCTCCTCTACCTAGCCCTTCTAGTATCTCTCCTCTACCTAGCCCTTCTAGTATCTCTCCTCTACCTAGCCCTTCTAGTATCTCTCCTCTACCTAGCCCTTCTAGTATCTCTCCTCTACCTAGCCCTTTTAGTATCTCTCCTCTACCTAGCCCTTCTAGTATCTCTCCTCTACCTAGCCCTTCTAGTATCTCTCCTCTACCTAGCCCTTCTAGTATCTCTCCTCTACCTAGCCCTTCTAGTATCTCTCCTCTACCTAGCCCTTCTAGTGTCTCTCCTAGACTTAGGCCTTTTAGTATCTCACCTCTACCTAGCCCTTCTAGTGTCTCTCCTCTACCTAGCCCTTCTAGTGTGTCTCCTCGACTTAGCCCTTCTAGTATCTATCTTGTCCCCACCCTCCTCTACCGAGCCCTTTTAGTATCTCTCCTGTCTCCACCCTCTTCTTTCTCCTCTCCTTCATCTGTCTCCTACTTTCTCCTTCTAGGCTCCCCTGCCTCTACATTCTCTTTCTCCCCACCACCTCCCTCCCATCTCCTCTAAACCAGGGCAGGCTGACTCTCAGTGAGGGCTGGTTTCAATGGTCCCTTGGCTATAATAATAAGAGCAGAAATGAGAGAAATGTTTTAGACGTTTTCTTGTTTGCTGTTTTGTGAGGTTACGAGCCTGTCTGTCAGTTTGTTTTTCCCCTTTTTGTAGATTTTTTCCCCTGTCTTTTTCTTTGTCCCCCACTCACTGTTTCTGTTCTCCTTTTAACCCTTGTCATTCTTACTTCACCTCCTTCCCCTCTCTCCACCTCCTGTAACATACTCCTGTTATTCTCCACCTCCTCCCCCTCTCTCCACCTCCTTCCCATCTCTCCTCCCCCTGTAACATACTCCTGTCATTCTCCACCTCCTTCCCCTCTCTCCTCCCCCTGTAACATACTCCTGTCATTCTCCACCTCCTTCCCCTCTCTCCACCTCCTTCCACCCTCTCCTCCCCCTGTAATATGCTCCTGTTATTCTCCACCTCCTTCCCCTCTCTCCACCCCCTGTAACATGTTCCTGTCATTCTCCACCTCCTTCCCCTCTCTCCACCTCCTTCCCCTCTCTCCTCCCCCTGTAACATGCTCCTGTTATTCTCCACCTCCTTCCCCTCTCTCCACCTCCTTCCCCTCTCTCCTCCCCCTGTAACATACTCCTGTCATTCTCCACCTCCTTCCCCTCTCTCCACCCCCTGTAACATGTTCCTGTCATTCTCCACCTCCTTCCCCTCTCTCCACCTCCTTCCCCTCTCTCCTCCCCCTGTAACATGTTCCTGTCATTCTCCACCTCCTTCCCCTCTCTCCTCCCCCTGTAACATGCTCCTGTTATTCTCCACCTCCTTCCCCTCTCTCCACCTCCTGTAACATACTCCTGTTATTCTCCACCTCCTCCCCCTCTCTCCACCTCCTTCCCATCTCTCCTCCCCCTGTAACATACTCCTGTCATTCTCCACCTCCTTCCCCTCTCTCCTCCCCCTGTAACATGCTCCTGTTATTCTCCACCTCCTTCCCCTCTCTCCTCCCCCTGTAACATGCTCCTGTTATTCTCCACCTCCTTCCCCTCTCTCCACCTCCTTCCCCTCTCTCCTCCCCCTGTAACATGCTCCTGTTATTCTCCACCTCCTTCCCCCTCTCTCCACCTCCTTCCCCTCTCTCCTCCCCCTGTAACATGCTCCTGTTATTCTCCACCTCCTTCCCCTCTCTCCACCTCCTTCCCCTCTCTCCTCCCCCTGTAACATGCTCCTGTTATTCTCCACCTCCTTCCCCTCTCTCCTCCCCCTGTAACATGCTCCTGTTATTCTCCACCTCCTTCCCCTCTCTCCACCTCCTTCCCCTCTCTCCTCCCCCTGTAACATGCTCCTGTTATTCTCCACCTCCTTCCCCTCTCTCCACCTCCTTCCCATCTCTCCTCCCCCTGTAACATGCTCCTGTTATTCTCCACCTCCTTCCCCTCTCTCCACCTCCTTCCCCTCTCTCCTCCCCCTGTAACATGCTCCTGTTATTCTCCACCTCCTTCCCTCTCTCCTCCCCCTGTAACATGCTCCTGTTATTCTCCACCTCCTTCCCCTCTCTCCTCCCCCTGTAACATACTCCTGTCATTCTCCACCTCCTTCCCCTCTCTCCACCTCCTTCCCTCTCTCCACCTCCTTCCCCTCTCTCCACCTCCTTCCCCTCTCTCCTCCCCCTGTAACATGCTCCTGTTATTCTCCACCTCCTTCCCCTCTCTCCACCTCCTTCCCCTCTCTCCTCCCCCTGTAACATGCTCCTGTTATTCTCCACCTCCTCCCCCTCTCTCCACCTCCTTCCCATCTCTCCTCCCCCTGTAACATACTCCTGTCATTCTCCACCTCCTTCCCCTCTCTCCACCCCCTGTAACATACTCCTGTTATTCTCCACCTCCTTCCCCTCTCTCCTCCCCCTGTAACATGCTCCTGTTATTCTCCACCTCCTTCCCCTCTCTCCACCTCCTTCCCCTCTCTCCTCCCCCTGTAACATGCTCCTGTTATTCTCCACCTCCTTCCCCTCTCTCCACCTCCTTCCCCTCTCTCCTCCCCCTGTAACATGCTCCTGTTATTCTCCACCTCCTTCCCCTCTCTCCTCCCCCTGTAACATGCTCCTGTTATTCTCCACCTCCTCCCCCTCTCTCCACCTCCTTCCCATCTCTCCTCCCCCTGTAACATACTCCTGTCATTCTCCACCTCCTTCCCCTCTCTCCACCTCCTTCCCCTCTCTCCACCTCCTTCCCCTCTCTCCACCTCCTCCCCCTCTCTCCACCTCCTTCCCATCTCTCCTCCCCCTGTAACATGCTCCTGTTATTCTCCACCTCCTTCCCCTCTCTCCACCTCCTTCCCCTCTCTCCTCCCCCTGTAACATGCTCCTGTTATTCTCCACCTCCTTCCCCTCTCTCCTCCCCCTGTAACATGCTCCTGTTATTCTCCACCTCCTTCCCCTCTCTCCACCTCCTTCCCCTCTCTCCTCCCCCTGTAACATGCTCCTGTTATTCTCCACCTCCTTCCCCTCTCTCCTCCCCCTGTAACATGCTCCTGTTATTCTCCACCTCCTTCCCTCTCTCCTCCCCCTGTAACATGCTCCTGTTATTCTCCACCTCCTTCCCCTCTCTCCACCTCCTTCCCCTCTCTCCTCCCCCTGTAACATGCTCCTGTTATTCTCCACCTCCTTCCCCTCTCTCCACCTCCTTCCCCTCTCTCCTCCCCCTGTAACATGCTCCTGTTATTCTCCACCTCCTTCCCCTCTCTCCACCTCCTTCCCCTCTCTCCTCCCCCTGTAACATGCTCCTGTTATTCTCCACCTCCTTCCCATCTCTCCTCCCCCTGTAACATGCTCCTGTTATTCTCCACCTCCTTCCCCTCTCTCCACCTCCTTCCCCTCTCTCCTCCCCCTGTAACATGCTCCTGTTATTCTCCACCTCCTTCCCCCCTCTCTCCACCTCCTTCCCCTCTCTCCACCTCCTTCCCCTCTCTCCTCCCCCTGTAACATGCTCCTGTTATTCTCCACCTCCTTCCCCTCTCTCCTCCCCCTGTAACATGCTCCTGTTATTCTCCACCTCCTTCCCCTCTCTCCACCTCCTTCCCCTCTCTCCTCCCCCTGTAACATGCTCCTGTTATTCTCCACCTCCTTCCCCTCTCTCCTCCCCCTGTAACATGCTCCTGTTATTCTCCACCTCCTTCCCCTCTCTCCACCTCCTTCCCCTCTCTCCTCCCCCTGTAACATGCTCCTGTTATTCTCCACCTCCTTCCCCTCTCTCCTCCCCCTGTAACATACTCCTGTCATTCTCCACCTCCTCCCCCTCTCCACCTCCTTCCCCTCTCTCCTCCCCCTGTAACATGCTCCTGTTATTCTCCACCTCCTTCCACTCTCTCCACCTCCTTCCCCTCTCTCCTCCCCCTGTAACATGCTCCTGTTATTCTCCACCTCCTTCCCCTCTCTCCTCCCCCTGTAACATGCTCCTGTTATTCTCCACCTCCTTCCCCTCTCTCCACCTCCTTCCCCTCTCTCCTCCCCCTGTAACATGCTCCTGTTATTCTCCACCTCCTTCCCCTCTCTCCTCCCCCTGTAACATGCTCCTGTTATTCTCCACCTCCTTCCCCTCTCTCCACCTCCTTCCCCTCTCTCCTCCCCCTGTAACATGCTCCTGTTATTCTCCACCTCCTTCCCCTCTCTCCTCCCCCTGTAACATGCTCCTGTTATTCTCCACCTCCTTCCCCTCTCTCCTCCCCCTGTAACATGCTCCTGTTATTCTCCACCTCCTTCCACTCTCTCCACCTCCTTCCCCTCTCTCCTCCCCCTGTAACATACTCCTGTTATTCTCCACCTGCTTCCCCTCTCTCCACCTCCTTCCCCTCTCTCCACCTCCTTCCCCTCTCTCCACCTCCTTCCCCTCTCTCCACCTCCTTCCCCTCTCTCCACCTCCTTCCCCTCTCTCCTCCCCCTGTAACATACTCCTGTCATTCTCCACCTCCTTCCCCTCTCTCCACCTCCTTCCCCTCTCTCCACCTCCTCCCCCTCTCTCCACCTCCTCCCCCTCTCTCCTCCCCCGTAACATACTCCTGTCATACTCCACCTCTTTCCTCTGCATCACGATTCCTTAACTGTTTATTATCATTATTATCATTATTATTATAGCCCTTCTAGTAATAATAATATAGTGTGTGTGTGTGTATATATATGTGTATATATATATGTGTGTGTGTGTGTGTGTATATGAGTATATATGAATGAATGTACATTTATTATTCTCACCGTTCTCTCCCCGCTCCCTCCTCCTCGTTTAGTTTTATTTCTTGGTAATTCCGCTCTCTCACCTTCTGTCTGTCATGTTGCAAGTTTTCAGTTTATTTGCCATTTGAGATTATGATTTTTTATTTTTTTTTAGGCTCATTTCTAACTCATGATTTAAAAACACATTTAAAACCCCTTAGGAAACAATGCTGTGTCTTTCTCCCCGCAGGTAAAGCAGCAGGGTAGCGGGCGTGGGGCCGGGAGCAGCAGCCCAG
This sequence comes from Oncorhynchus masou masou, assembly GCF_036934945.1. Lineage (NCBI taxonomy): Eukaryota > Metazoa > Chordata > Actinopteri > Salmoniformes > Salmonidae > Oncorhynchus > Oncorhynchus masou. Next base: position 34,229,610 of record NC_088230.1, read on the forward strand.
AGCTGCAGCAGGAACTGTCCAAGGTGAAGTCTGAGCTGGACAAGAAGGTGCTGTTCTACGAGGAGGAGCTCGTACGCCGCGAGGCCTCCCACACCAGTGAGCTCAAGGGCCTCCGGAAGGAGCTCCACGACTCAGAGGGCCAGCAGCTCTCCCTCCACAAGGAGCTGCTCATGCTCAAGGACAAGCTGGAGAAAGCCAAGAGAGAGAGGTGGGTTTAGATAGGACAGGTTTAGGCTTTTGCCAAGATTGAGAGGTAGGTTAGGCGAGCATCCACTGTGGCTAAAGTTAAAATAGCGTAACTACCCATTAATGGAAGCTTTGACGTACGGGTATCTCTTCAGGATTAGAGGGAGCTTTTCTTCAGAGAATTGTCCAGACCTTTACATTTCTACATTAAAGTGGAAATCTGCGATTGCTACATCCATTTTTGGACTTGAAAATGAATGATGAATAGCCCATTTTTGATTCTTGAAGAATATAACTTATACATGGCTCATGAGCTCACTGTCAATCCCCATCAGAACCCAAAATATAAGCTTTTTTTTTTACTCATAATTGTGAACATAGACTGTATAGCTCGGTTAAAACTCATTTAGATTTCTCATGGCTGGTCAGTCCTCTCATCCATGAACTGTCTGTGAATTAAAGAGTGGCTACATTTCTCCTGCCCCTTCCTTAAGCTGTATACCCAAAAAGGTGGTGGGGTGCCTGTGTTATTGTTTGACCTGCGGACTTGAGATCTCATTATTTGTGTGTGTGTGTCTCTGTGTGTGTGTCTCTGTGCGTGTGTCTCTGTGTGTGCAGACAAACCGAGACGGATGAGGCAGTGGGCGCTCTAAAGGACAAGTACGAGCGTGAGCGCAGCATGCTGACCGAGGACAACCGCAAGCTGACCACAGAGGCTGACAGGGTAAGGCCCACACATAGGTTGAGTTTACACACTGTGGGAAAGACAGGTGTTGCGAATGGATTCTTAATGGCTCTCTCTGACTTGCTCTCTTCCCCCCCCCCCCTATCAATACCTCCCCTCTGCCTCTCCCCCCCTCCCTATCTGCCTCCCCCTCCCTATCTGCCTCCCCCCTCCCTATCTGCCTCCCCCTCCCTATCTGCCTCCCCCTCCCTATCTGCCTCCCCCTCCCTATCTGCCTCCCCCTCCCTATCTGCCTCCCCCCTATCTGCCTCCCCCTCCCTATCTGCCTCCCCCTCCCTATCTGCCTCCCCCTCCCTATCTGCCTCCCCCCTCCCTATCTGCCTCCCCCCTATCTGCCTCCCCCTCCCTATCTGCCTCCCCCTCCCTATCTGCCTCCCCCTCCCTATCTGCCTCCCCCTCCCTATCTGCCTCCCCCTCCCTATCTGCCTCCCCCTCCCTATCTGCCTCCCCCTCCCTATCTGCCTCCCCCTCCCTATCTGCCTCCCCCTCCCTATCTGCCTCCCCCTCCCTATCTGCCTCCCCCTCCCTATCTGCCTCCCCCTCCCTATCTGCCTCCCCCTCCCTATCTGCCTCCCCCTCCCTATCTGCCTCCCCCCCTCCCTATCTGCCTCCCCCTCCCTATCTGCCTCCCCCTCCCTATCTGCCTCCCCCCTCCCTATCTGCCTCCCCCTCCCTATCTGCCTCCCCCCTCCCTATCTGCCTCCCCCCCTCCCTATCTGCCTCCCCCTCCCTATCTGCCTCCCCCTCCCTATCTGCCTCCCCCTCCCTATCTGCCTCCCCCTCCCTATCTGCCTCCCCCTCCCTATCTGCCTCCCCCCTCCCTATCTGCCTCCCCCCCTCCGTATGTCTCTCTCTCTCAGCTGTGTACGTTTGTGGACAAGCTGACCGCTCAGAACCGCCAGCTGGAGGATGAGCTGCAAGACTTGGCCTCTAAGAAGGAGAGCGTGGCTCACTGGGAAGCCCAGATCGCTGAGATCATCCAGTGGTCAGTGCAAAGGCAGCTAGCTGTACAGGGCCAAGGACTTGTCCAATAGGATAGCTCGTTTTCCTTTTCCGTTGTCAAATGTTTTGCCACGGTGTGCCCAAGTGAAGATGAACTTTGTAAGGCATGTATAGATGCTTATGAAACCGTGTGTGTGTGTGTGTGAACCCGTAGGGTGAGTGATGAGAAGGATGCCCGCGGCTACCTGCAGGCCCTGGCCTCCAAGATGACTGAAGAGCTGGAGTCTCTCCGCAGCTCCAGCCTGGGCCCACGACCCCTGGTAAGATACACTACACACACACACACACACTTAAAAGTATACTAATCGAACAAACACACGCTAACTTAGATGTATAAAAACCTTCGCCACACACACACACGCAAACACCTTGGTCCCATCCCCTCCGAGGTGTGTTTGTTGGCTTCAACAGAGTCCAACTGTCAAATTAGGGCTCCTGGTCTGAGCACAGCCGTAACTAGGGGATACCACCACATCACACGGTACTTCCCTTGTTGTGGTGATTATAATGTTCCCCTGCTGAACACATTGCTTTTATCCCACATTGACACAGTGCCACTGGATGTAAATTGAAGAGATCCAGATCGGGTGCCAGACTGTAGGGGACAGTAGCTGTATATAGGCCATCCCCCAAAAGCTGTGTAGAGGCAGCACCCAGTCTACTCATTTCACCCCAAGGCATTACTGTCAAAGGGCAGTATCATAGAATTATATAATAATTAGACCTAGTTCTGAAAATGGAGTCCCATTCATTCCTATGGACTTTGTATCAGGCAATCAGCCAGACAGGTCTGCTACACTGGACATGTAACTGTAGCCCCCCCCGTCGCCCCACTGCAGCCCCCCCGTCGCCCCACTGCAGCCTCCCTGCGCCCCACTGTAGCCTCCCGGCGCCCCCACTGTAGCCTCCCGTCGCCCCACTGTCGCCTCCCGGTGCCCCACTGTCGCCTCCCGGCGCCCCACTGTCGCCTCCCGGCGCCCCACTGTCGCCTCCCGGCGCCCCACTGTCGCCTCCCGGCGCCCCACTGTCGCCTCCCGGCGCCCCACTGTCGCCTCCCGGCGCCCCACTGTCGCCTCCCGGCGCCCCACTGTCGCCTCACGGCGCCCCTGTCGCCTCACGGCGCCCACTGTCGCCTCCCGGCGCCCCTGTAGCCTCCCGGCGCCCCACTGTAGCCTCCCGGCGCCCCACTGTCACCTCTCCCTCCCGGCGCCCCACTGTAGCCTCTCCCTCCCGGCGCCCCACTGTCGCCTCTCCCTCCGGGCCACTGTCGCCTCCCGGCGCCCCACTGTCGCCTCCCGGCGCCCCACTGTCGCCTCCCGGCGCCCCACTGTCGCCTCCCGGCGCCCCACTGTCGCCTCTCCCTCCCGGCGCCCCACTGTCGCCTCTCCTCCCGGCGCCCCACTGTAGCCTCTCCCTCCCGGCGCCCACTGTAGCCTCTCCCTCCCGGCGCCCACTGTAGCCTCCCGCGCCCACTGTAGCCTCCCGGCGCCCCACTGTAGCCTCCCGGCGCCCCACTGTAGCCTCCCGGCGCCCCACTGTAGCACTCCCGGCGCCCCACTGTCCGCCTCCCGGCTCCCGGCGCCTCCCGGCGCACCACTGTCGCCTCCCGGCGCCCCACTGTCGCCTCCCGGCGCCCCACTGTCGCCTCTCCCTCCCGGCGCCCCACTGTCGCCTCTCCCTCCCGGCGCCCCACTGTAGCCTCTCCCTCCCGGCGCCCCACTGTAGCCTCTCCCTCCCGGCGCCCCACTGTAGCCTCTCCCTCGACTGTAGCCTCTCCCTCCCGGCGCCCCACTGTAGCCTCCCGGCTCCACGGTATCTTTCTACAACGCCTTGTACTTTCTATGGATGGAAAGGTGTTGTATCAGACATGGTAGTCTTTACTTCAAATTGGTTTTAGCAAAATCAATGTGAACTGAAATAGAAATCACGTAATTTGTTCTTAAATATTCCATATCTACTATATTTCACAATGGATGTGTATCAATATATAATTAGTCACCTGTTAATCTACAGAGCGACATTAGTGTTGAGAGGTCATCTGTCCGGCGCCGTTATAACCTCTCTAGATATAACTCTATAGTTTATTCGACAGGTCGCAATTGTAAATGAGAACTTGTTCTCAACTTGCCTACCTGGTTAAATAAAAAAAAATTAAAATTCTGTATGCGTAGGGAGTCAATCTTCCTCTTATTTTCGGCCTTAACCTGGTTACAGGGAGAGGGATATTACATCTCTCCGCTCCCTTTGCTAGCTAGCGTTAGCACTATTGTCATCTCCCCTCCGTCCATTCCTATTCGACATGGCTATTTAGCTAGCGTTAGCAACAACGTTGGCACACCTGTCATCTCCCCTCCATCCATTCCCATTAGACAGGGCTATTTATGGCAGACTTAGCATTAGTAGCGTTAGCTTAATGATATTAGCTCCTGGTGTCTGTCTGGGTACTTCTGGAAGCATAGTGCTCACCAGACGGAGAAAGGCTATGCCCGCTGTTGTTGCTGATACTGTTTTAAGAGTGGACTAACATTGTATTCATCCCAAATGACACCCTGTTCCCTACATAGTAGTAGATTTGCTCAAGCAATCAAAAAAAAGGAGGAGGGGGGGGTAGTAGGAGGGAAAGCATTAAACTGCCCAATGATGGAGAAATTGTAGAAAAATATTTTGGTTGCCAATAATTTCCTTCCTTCGCAAAGTTGTTGGTGTACTCTGAAGTGTGTTGTTGGTGTACTCTGGTGAAGTGTGTGTTGTGTTGGTGTACTCTGGTGACGTGTTGAAGAGTGTGTTGGTGTACTCTGGTGAAGTGTGTGTTGTGTTGGTGCAATCTGGTGAAGTGTGTGTTGTGTTGATGTACTCTGGTGAAGTGTTGAAGAGTGTGTTGGTGTACTCTGGTGAAGTGTTGGTGTACTCAGGTGAAGTGTTGAAGAGTGTGTTGTGTTGGTGTACTCTGGTGACGTGTGTGTTGTTGGTGTACTCTGGTGAAGTGTGTGTTGTTGGTGTACTCTGGTGAAGTGTTGGTGTACTCTGGTGACGTGTTGAAGAGTGTGTTGGTGTACTCTGGTGAAGTGTGTGTTGTTGGTGTACTCTGGTGAAGTGTTGGTGTACTCTGGTGAAGTGTTGGTGTACTCTGGTGAAGTGTTGGTGTACTCTTCTGTTTTAAACTCCCGTCCCCAGCAAGGCTCAGGAGTGGCCACTCCTCCCCTGAAGCCCTTTCCCTCAGCTGGGGGGGACAAGAGGGTGAGTGCGTCCAATCATGGTGGAGGTGGCGCTCCAACCGTAGGCGGTGCAGAGGACTGCTCTCATGCCGATAGTGTCGCCAGTCTGTCACTCATATGGCCCATTTAATACCGATTGATGATTTGATTTTTCTTGAGAAGAAATAACCTGGAATAGCCGGTGTGATCTGAATTCTAACGTGATATTTTTAGGCCCGTTTGAAAGTGGGTTTGATGTCCCCCGATAGTGAGTATTTAAAAATACTGGCACTGCTTTGAAGCATTGAGACCTAGAAAGCAAAATTGGATTCTGAGTGTAAATTATCTGAGGAGTTTGAAGGGGCCACATGTGTTTCAGGCAAGACTGATACTATACTATGCTTCCATTGCTTACAAGAACCTAGGAATACATTTCAGGGGAGCGGGTTAGTAGAAGTTGCCCTTAAATACTGATAGATATTCTTCCATCACCCTAATGGTTAAGTTTAGGAGGGGGGGGGGGGCTCCTTAGTACAAAGAGCTGTTCAGGAGCAATATGGATCCTTTTCTCACACTCTCCTCTCGCTGTCTCTCTTGCTCTTTCCTCTCTCGCTCTCTTTCTTCTCTCTCTCCTGTAACGTGCAAGTCAGACTGTCTGGGGGAATAGGTGTGGGTCGGGCTGGGGGAATAGGTGTGGGTCGGGCTGGGGGAATAGGTGTGGGTCGGGCTGGGGGAATAGGTGTGGGTCGGGCTGGGGGAATAGGTGTGGGTCGGGCTGGGGGAATAGGTGTGGGTCGGGCTGGGGGAATAGGTGTGGGTCGGGCTGGGGGAATAGGCGTGGGTCGGGCTGGGGGAATAGGCGTGGGTCGGGCTGGGGGAATAGGCGTGGGTCGGGCTGGGGGAATAGGCGTGGGTCGGGCTGGGGGAATAGGCGTGGGTCGGGCTGGGGGAATAGGCGTGGGTCGGGCTGGGGGAATAGGCGTGGGTCGGGCTGGGGGAATAGGCGTGGGTCGGGCTGGGGGAATAGGCGTGGGTCGGGCTGGGTCAGAGGGATACGGTGCCTCATTTCCTGTCCCGTTGGGCCGTGATGTCACGCGATCCGCCAGCATCCGCGGAATGTCATCTGAGCTCCCTGAAAAGTCCATTTGTCATTGGCTCCCTCATTGGCTCCCTCATTGGCTCCCTCATTGGCTCCCTCATTGGCTCCCTCATTGGCTCCCTCATTGGCTCCCTCATTGGCTCCCTCATTGGCTCCCTCATTGGCTCCCTCATTGGCTCCCTCATTCGCTCCCTCATTGGCTCCCTCATTCGCTCGATAAAAAATGTCCATCGTGTGTGTGTGTGTAAGGGAGGGTACGGTGGAGTTGATGAAATTTCAAATATTTTTTTTTGCACCTGCTGAATTGTATTTGAGTTGATATGGTTGTGTTTTGAGGTTCAGCTGACATGATTCGACAGCCATTTTCTTGAGGGCATGTTCAGTTAGCTTTTTTTTCTTAGTTGAATGGATTTGTACATCTTATACACTCTATTGCATTACACAGGGACTATTACATCACAGCTTGACAGTCACAAGACGATCCATAGGAGAGCATACTAATACAGAAGCAGATTCAACACACAGTGAAACTAACTGCATTGGCCAGTTGCCACTCACCTCTAACAGGAATCAGTTGAGGGATTTGTGGCCAATCGGTTTAATTCAAACCACGTTCCTGGCGTTGCCTGCACCGTTTACGCCCTGTGTTCAGGGCGATTTTCAATCAATCACACCCAATAATTTTCCACTGATGAGTGTTATCACGTCAATCCTCCCCCCCCACCCTGAATACAATACAGTAATCCTGCTCTCGTCCCCAGGACCCCCTGTGGAAGGTGCGGCGCAGCCAGAAGCTGGACATGTCGGCCCGTTTGGAGCTGCAGTCGGCCCTGGACGCCGAGATACGGGCCAAGCAGCTGGTCCAGGAGGAGCTTCGCAAGGTCAAGGCCTCCAACATCTCCTTCGAAAGGTCAGCCCCGCCCCCTGCAACTACAACCGTGACCCCCCCTCCCAGGTCACAGCATTACACCATTCTTAGAGAATACATCATTGTATTTAGTTGTATTTTTTTTACCTCCATTTTAATTTTTTTACATTGTACACTTGGTTTAGACAGTTGGTAACAGAGGGGAAGATGGGTAAGTGGGAGTTCAGTAGGAAAGATGGACACTGGTATTTTAACTACAACGCAGTGTGTGTGTATACATACATACATACATACATACATACATACATACATTAATACATTAATACATGCATACATGCATACATACATACATACATACATACATACATACATACATACATACATACATACATACATACATACATTAATACATTAATACATGCATACATGCATACATACATACATACATACATACATGCATACATACATGCATACATGCATACATGCATACATGCATACATACATACATACATACATACATACATACATACATTAATACATGCATACATACAGTACCTTCAGAAAGTATTTAAACCCCTCAACTTTTTCACACATTTTGTTGTTAGTCTGATTTTAAAATTGACCATATATATCTTGTCACTGACCTACACAAACTACCTCAATTTCAAAGTGTAATTATGTTTTTTTATTTTTTATTCTTACAAGTCAATTAAAAATGAGAAGCTGAAATGTCTTGAGTCAATACATATTCAACCTGAAATAAGTCCAGGAGTTCAAATTTGCTTAACAAATCACGTAATAAGTTGCATGGACTCACTCTGTATGCAATAATAGTGTTTAACATGATTTTTGAATGACTTCCGCATCTCTGTACCCCACATATTACAATTATCTGTAAGGTCCCTCAGTCAAGCAGTACATTTCAGGGAGGTTTTCCAAAACGACAAAGACCAGGGAGGTTTTCCAATGCCTCGAAATGAAGGGCACCTGTAGGTAGATGGGTAAATATATATATATATTGTATATCCATTTGAGCATTGTGAAGTTAATAATTACATTTGAATGGTGTGTCAATACACCCAGTCACCACAAAGATACAGGCATCCATCCTGCTTAACGCCGTTGCCCGAGAGGGAGGAAACCGAGTTGAATGGCTGTGATAGGAGACAACTGAGGATAGATCAACACCATTGGAGTTACTCCACAATACTAACCTAATTGACAGAGTGAAAAAGGAGGCCTTTACAGCATAAAAATATTCCAAAATGTTTCCTGTTTGCAACAAGGCACTAAAGTAATACTGCAAAAAATGTGTCAAAGCAATTCACTTTTTGTCCTAAATACAAAAGTGTTATGTTTGTTGCCAATACAACCAAATTCAAACACTCCATATTTTCAAGCATGGTGGTTGCATCATGTTATGGGTATGCTTGCAATCGGTAAGGGAAACCCAGCTGCGAGCTGCCCACTGACCCAAGCTTATCAGATGAGCTAACCCCGCACACCTAGACGCAAGACCCCACATACCTAGACGCAAGACCCCACATACCTAGACCCAAGACCCCACATACCTAGACCCAAGACCCCGCACAGCTAGACGCAAGACCCCACATACCTAGACCCAAGACCCCACATACCTAGACGCAAGACCCCACATACCTAGACGCAAGACCCCGCACACCTAGACCCAAGACCCCACATACCTAGACCCAAGACCCCACATACCTAGACCCAAGACCCCACATACCTAGACGCAAGACCCCACATACCTAGACGCAAGACCCCACATACCTAGACGCAAGACCCCACATACCTAGACGCAAGACCCCACATACCTAGACGCAAGACCCCACATACCTAGACGCAAGACCCCGCATACCTAGACGCAAGACCCCGCATACCTAGACGCAAGACCCCGCATACCTAGACGCAAGACCCCGCATACCTAGACGCAAGACCCCGCATACCTAGACGCAAGACCCCGCATACCTAGGCGCAAGACCCCGCATACCTAGGCGCAAGACCCCGCATACCTAGACGCAAGACCCCACATACCTAGACGCAAGACCCCACATACCTAGACGCAAGACCCCACATACCTAGACGCAAGACCCCGCACACCTAGACCCAAGACCCCACATACCTAGACGCAAGACCCCACATACCTAGACGCAAGACCCCACATACCTAGACCCAAGACCCCACATACCTAGACCCAAGACCCCGCACAGCTAGACCCAAGACCCCACTTACCAAGACCATTACATTACTTTTACACAAACATTCGCCATCCCACACGGTTGGCCCCTAGCGTTTGACCTTTTAAGTCTATCTTCTGTCTTTCAAGGGGTCAAACGAGAATGCGCTTGTGCAGGTTAGCTTGCTAGCTACATGCTGATTGATGCAAAGGGAAAGTTTTATTTCGGTTTTAAGTGGGCATGAATGGGAAAGAGGATGAATCATAACCCACTTTCTTCCTCTTTCCTTCACACACACACACACACACACACACACACACCACACAGCAAACTGAAGGATTCAGAGTCCAGGAGCAGGGATATGGTGGAGCAGCTGGAGATCATGAAGAAGGACTTGGAGGAGAGCCGTTCCCGCTCAGACAAAGGTTGGTCTACCATACTCTTAACCCTTGTTTTTACCCTAAAACAGGGTTCCACAGCTGGTGAGACCAACTTTCCCCGCGGGTGATTTTATTTGTCCCACAAATATTTTTTCTTCTTCACATAAGACTGTAAAAACACCAGCTAATCAGCTCGAAGTCATTTTTTTTTTAAAGTATTCCCCATTCCCATAATAGAGGCAGATGTATGTAAGCATATACAACTTTAAACAAGGTTTGAAATTGATGTTTTAGTCAGATATATATGTTTGGGCATCTTGCGATCAATTTGCAAATGATTTGTAATTATGTTGCGGCTCCCTGGCCCGTCTGCTCAAGACAAAATCGCCCCACGGCTGAATCTAGTTGATTATTCCTGCTCTCAACTGTCCCTGGCAAATGTCAACGTACAGAAATAGGTTGTTTGGTAGAGAAACTAACACAAATGTATAATTGGTGTTGTTCGTACGGATACGAAACGTTTGTTTGGTTTTATTTGATCATTGGAGATACACATTCGTCAAATCAAACTTTATTAGTCACATGCGTCGAATACGACAAGTGTAGACTTTACCATGAAATGCTTTACTTACAAGCCCTTAACCAACAGTGCAGTTCAAGAAGAGTTAAAGAAATATAATATATTTATCAAGTTGATTAAAATATAAAGTAATAATAAAAAGTAACACAATAACAATAACGAAGCTACATACAGGGGGTACCGAGTCAGTGTGTGGGGGTACAGGTTAGTTGAGGTCATTTGTACATGTAGGTGGGGGTGAAGTGACTATGCATAAATAATAAACAGCGAGTAGCAGCAGTGTACAAAAAAGGGGGGGGTCAAAGTCAATTGTCCGGTGTCGATTTTATTAATTGTTCCTCAGTCTTATGGCTTGGGGATAGAAGCTGTTGATTAGCCTTTTGGTCCATTCGTCCATAACTTCGTCTCACAGAGAAACATTTCATTTCATTCTCTAGTATTATCAGTTACATGTTTCCCTTCAACTGTACTTGTATGAACGGTATTCCTCTGTAGAATTGGTATAAATGCAATGCCCAGGCTGTCCTTGTCTCCTAAATACAGGTCTGAAACTGCCCGATTTCCAGGACTCCATTTTCGAGTACTTCAACACCTCTCCACTGGCCCACGACCTGACGTTCAGAGTGAGTGTCTCTCTGCACGTCTTTCTCTCCCCCCGTCACATGTCCGTAACAAACCTTAACGGACACTTTCTCGCAGTATCTGTGTGTGTATCGGTGGTGACAGGCCGGTGGGAGTTGATAAATATATTTCAGAGGGTGGAGGACTCGGCATGGCTGGTGTCCCACAGAGCACCCTGCTAGACGGGAGTCAGAATAGAGACGGCATTGCAGACGGCACCCCTGTGGTTAAATGCACACAGACAGACACATAGACACACAGACACACAGACACACACACACACTGGCTGGCTAGCGCTGTTGTCACACTCGCATAGTCACACAATTTATAAACAGACATGCGCACATGTATACACACTTACATTGAAATCCTTAAAAAGAGAGACCCAGTTCAATTTTGAACTTTGAACTGGTACATACAGTTCAAAGTGCGAAAGGGACCAAGCTCCGGAGTTTATATCACCATGCCCTCTGATGTACTCAATCAGGTCATCACCACAAAGAACTTCAAAGTTACGGAGAGGGGGGAGCAAGCAGAAAAGTACCTCCTGACCCTCCAACCCATGGAATAAATTGGGGATATTTTACCCATCCACACACGGTAACCTGATACAGCTGCCAAGGTTTGGACAGGATCTGCAGCGAATGGGCCAACGTTATGAGAAGGGCTCAGGGCCGCAAAGGAGAGGTACAAGAAAGCTTGCCATGACCTGAACTTAATGAGACGGAGAAGATGGGCAAAACTATTAGCTGCTAACCTGCTTCTCACTTTCAACAGCACTAGCGCACGCTGCTTTGTGGTTGACTGATCTCGCTGCTCAGCACAACCTGGGGGTTTTTCAACACCTGGCTACCTCGAGGTTGTGAAAATAAGGATTAGTCAGCATTGAAGCCGCTAGGTCAGCATAAAGGCCCCAGAAGACCTGATTCAGTGTTGTTTCAGAGGAAACGGCTTGTGGTGAAGGGGCCATTTTGTCTTAGTTCCCTCAATTTTCTCAGGGACATAAATTGACACACGATAAACCATGGGAATCGATGGTCTAAGCATGTCCTTGCAGTAAACCCTGTTGAATGACCTTATCAACTTTGGCCCCCATTATGTTCTTGTTCTGCAAAAGAACCCCATAAAACCCCCCAAAAATAAACCATAAACCCCAAAAAACTTGTGCTTTTTTTTGTCCCTCTCGTGTGTCACCCTTCCAAAAAAGGAATCGGTCTCTTCCTCGTCCGCGTCCTCTCTGCTAGCGTTTTGGGATGAAGTAAGTGGTTTCCTCAGAGCTCCTTCCCCCATTTTCTCAGTTAAACCCTAACCCAGGGGGGGTTGTGCTGCCAGCATACAAAAAGGTTGGGAGAAAATAGAGGTTTCTCCAGGTGTGTTGCCCTGTTTTTGGCAATTAGCAGTTACCCATTAGCATGCTAATATGGGCTAATACTTTAGCCTCTTGTCTCTTATGGTAGTGTGCATGATAGTTTAAACTTTTCCTAGTATTTCTATTGTTACTATTGTGAACAGGCTAGCTGCTACATGACTGTGATTAGCACAGATTGTAGCTAATGCTAATTTAGCTAGAAGGATTAAAATGATGCTAAAATAGACCTTTTCACAGCTGGTGGCACTCTCCCCCTGTAGTTAACCTTCCCCTATGTTAGCATTAGTTTATGTTGGGCGCTAAAAGGTTTATGAGCATCTCCTCTGGAACGTGCGTCTTCTGCATTAGCATCCCCAATGCCTTAATGCCTTAATACTGCTAACGTCCGTCAGAATCCCTCAGTAGATCCCTCAGTATCCCCAGTCACCTCACAAAACCCTGTTTAACCATTTGCATATTTGTTAGCTGCCTACACAACTAACGAAGAAACAAAACAAACAAACCCTACGACGGCACACTGAGAATATTGACGAGCTAGACCTTTTCAGTGTGTCTCTTTAGCCAGTGATTTGGTTGGGAGGATGTAGAACCTGCCTTCATTTTAGTTTAATTAAAAGATGATTAGGGTCGGATCCCAAATGACCTCCCATGATTTCTCCTAATTTTGTCAATCTTTTTGGTTGTATTTATAAATCAAATAAAAAATAAATAAAAAATTAAACCTTATCAGTAACATTGTTAGGCTGTAAGTGTTTGAATTATGCTACATTTGAGTCGATGTAAAGAATCACATTTAAAATAACAATGTTTATATGGTAAGTATTGTTTATGATTTCAATGTGTCATCTGTTAACTCATTATTTGACTCTTAAGTGGACCGACCGTACACTGAAGATTTCTTACAACACAGTCTAGTAGACCATGAAAATACTGAATGATAAAAATGATTTGTGTGTAACACAGTATACTGCTCGTATTAGGATTGTGACATGTTAAAAGTGGGCTTGTTTTGTATTTTGGTTTTATTCACCAAACCCCTTCAGCTCGATACCTGTTCCGAGTATGCCTTCATGATGGTGAAATACTATGCGTCTGCAAAATGGCATATATATTATTATATTATAAACTGGGGGGGGGGGTTCAAGCCCTGGATGCTGATTGGCTGACAGCCGTGGTATATCAGATCGTGTTCCACGGGTATGACGAAACATGTATTTTTACTGCTCTAATTACGTTGATAACCAGTTTATAACACCAATAAGGAACCTCAGGGGGTTTGTGGTATGTGTCCAAGAACAGCCCTTAGCCCTGTGGTATATTGGCCATATACCACACACCCTCATGCCTTACTGCTTAAATATAGCATAGGCAGTTCCTATGTGTATGAGTTGATGCAGGTGTTGTTGAGATGTGTTCACTTCCTCGGATACTGACACAATTTTGGGGGGGAACCCAAATATTCAAGGAGGCATTGAGAGATGGGCACTTAGCACCACCTACTGGCTGCCTCGATGCTCCCTTCAGCCCTTCACATAGAAATGAATCACTGATACAGGGTCAGCTATATTTTAACTCTCTAATGGATTGGAGATTGGCTAGTCTGATTCCAGAGCTGTGGACACGTGCAACCTCAAGCATGCTTTATCTTGGCCAGGTCGCAACTTGTAAATGAGAACGTGTTCTCATCTTGCCTACCTGGTTAAATTAAATAAAGGTGAAATAAAAAATGTTTTTAAAGCCACCTAGTGCGATAGTTGTCAGTGCTGGTGACCCTAGTGTATATGTCTCAGCCTATAGCACAACGCAAACATTTCCGCACCGGGACACACACACACTCATCTGTCCCGTCATCCCTCTCCCTCCTCCAGACCAGCTCTGTCAGCGAGATAGATGCCACGCCCCAGAAGTCAGATGTCCCTTCCTCGTCGCCCTCCGTGGCCTCTGAGCAGGATGTGAGTGTTCCATCGCGCACACACACACACACACACTTCCGTCCATATCGCACATCCCTCCCAGACATCCTTTCTCCAGACGTGTTCCCTGTCTCCTCATCCCAGTTCACATTTTATTTTTCACATGCTTGGTAAACAACAGGTGTAGACTGACAGTGAAATGCTTACTTACGGGTCCTTCCCAATAATGTAGAGAGAGAGATAATAACATGTAATAAATAATAACAAATTATTAGTCATTGTAAAATTTAATATTTTAATGTATGCTATGATTCACAATGCCTATTGTTCATTTTAACAGGGTTTAGGTGTGTTGTCACCAATGATTAATATATACACTAGATGACTGGTAGGGGGCACTGTGGTGAAGGCACGGTGCCTCCATTTTGGCACTACCTCCCCCACCATTGTAAAAAAATATATATATATATTTTATTAGACATCTTAATGCACACTTTTTTAAATTATATTTTTTATTTATTTAACCTTTATTTAACTAAGCAAGTCAGTTAAGAACAAATTCTTATTTACACTGATGGCCTAGGAACAGTGGGTTAACTGCCTGTTCAGGGGCAGAACGACAGATGTTTGTCAGCTCGGGGATTCGATCTAGCAACCTTACGGTTACTGGCCCAACACTAACCACTAACCTACCTGCCACCCCTACTGTGAACTCAACATAAACATTTAACAATCATATTTCCTTAAAGTATAATTGTTTTAAGATTATGACTGTTACTGTCCTCACTACAACAAAAATAGATGTAATATGGTCCTTTAAACATTTAATTGAAAACCTCTCAATTGCCAATACATTGCATCAGCAATCCAGGGTTTATACACGTCATTGGTTAAAACTCACTGTCAATACAGGAGAAGAGGTGAAATGCAGGGCAATTCTTACATTTAATTCATTCATTGATCTTCAGAAGTTCAGAACAATTTACCTCCTTCCTGATTGTTAGCTAATTAAATGACTCTTGACCCCCTTCCTGATTGTTAGCTAATTAAATGACTCTCTTGACCTTCCTGATTGTTAGCTAATTAAACGACTCTCTTGATCTCCTTCCTGATTGTTAGCTAATTAAATGACTCTCTTGACCCCCTTCCTGATTGTTAGCTAATTAAATGACTTTCTTGACCCCCTTCCTGATTTGTTAGCTAATTAAATGACTTTCTTGACCCCCTTCCTGATTGTTAGCTAATTAAATGACTCTCTTGACCCCCTTCCTGATTGTTAGCTAATTAAATGACTCTCTTGACCCCCTTCCTGATTGTTAGCTAATTAAATGAATTTCTGGACCCCCTTCCTGATTTGTTAGCTAATTAAATGACTCTCTTGACCCCCTTCCTGATTGTTAGCTAATTAAATGACTCTTATCCCAGTAAAGCATAGTTCATGTTTTTACAGTATAGAACCAGGGTCACGTTCATTAAGGTACCAAGGGAAAACGTTTTGCAACGGAAAACAATTTGTTTCAATTAGTAACTCAATGTAGTCCCTCCCCACTTTAGTAAATGGTCTCCCATTTGGTGCCTAATGAACCCAGTGCTGTCCTCTCCCCAGTCTGACCAGTTGACCTTTAAACTTTGACCCCTCTCCCACAGGAGCCAGTCCCCAAGCCCACTGCTGTTACCCCTACTGTCCCCTCCCCGGTCTATCCAACATCGCTGCTGACCACACCAAAGGTACTGCCTGACACCGCTCACACGCACACACCGCTCACACACACCGCTCACACACACACGCACACACCACACGCACACACACCGCTCGCACACACACGCACACACCGCTCACACACACGCACACACCGCTCACACACACGCACACACCTCTCACACACACCGCTCACACACACACACCGCTCACACACACACACCGCTCACACGCGCACACCGCTCACACGCGCACACCGCTCACACGCGCACACCGCTCACACGCACACACCGCTCACACGCACACACCGCTCACACGCACACACCGCTCACACGCACACACCGCTCACGCACACGCACACACCGCTCACACCGCTCACACACAAAGGTACTACCAAAGGTACTGCCTGACACCGCTCACACGCACACACCGCTCACACACACCGCTCACACACACACGCACACACACCACACGCACACACACCGCTCGCACACACACGCACACACCGCTCACACACACGCACACACCGCTCACACACACGCACACACCTCTCACACACACCGCTCATACGCACACACCGCTCATACGCACACACCGCTCATACGCACACACCGCTCATACGCACACACCGCTCATACGCACACACCGCTCACGCACACACCGCTCACGCACACGCACACACCGTTCTCACACACACACACCGCTCACACACACACCGCTCTCACACACACACACCGCTCTCACACACACACACCGCTCACACCACACACACGCACACACGCACACCGCTCACACACGCACACCGCTCACACACGCACACACCGCTCACGCACACACCGCTCACACACCGCTCACGCACACACCGCTCACACACCACACACGCACACACCGCTCACACACGCACGCACACACCGCTCACACACGCACGCACACACCGCTCACACACGCACGCACACACCGCTCACACACGCACGCACACACCGCTCACACACGCACGCACACACCGCTCACACACGCACGCACACACCGCCACACACGCACGCACACACCGCCACACACACGCACGCACACACCGCTCACACACCACACACGCACACACACACCACTCACACACCACACACGCACACACACACCGCTCACACACACACACACACACACACACCGCTCACACACACACACACACCGCTCACACACACACACACACACACACACACACACCGCTCACACACACACACACACCGCTCACACACACACACACACACACACACACACCGCTCACACACACACACACACACACACACCGCTCACACACACAACACTGTCAGCTTGTCTGTAACACTTGTGTTCTTATCTCTCTCCGTGTGTGTGTATGTGTCTGCAGCCCAAAGCTCACCAGCTGAGCATCAAGACCTTCTCCAGCCCCACCCAGTGCACGCACTGCACCTCCTTGATGGTGGGTCTCATCCGCCAGGGCTACGCCTGCGAAGGTGAGTGTCAGACACACACGACCACGCTCTCTGTCAATGGTGTCGGTTAGTTTGGGGGGACTGGGGAGATTGTGCCGTTTAGTTGGGGGGACTGGGGAGATTGTGCCGGCTAGTTGGGGGGACTGGGGAGATTGTGCCGGGTAGTTGGGGGGACTGGGGAGATTGTGCCGGGTAGTTGGGGGGACTGGGGAGATTGTGCCGGTTAGTTGGGGGGACTGGGGAGATTGTGTCGGTTAGTTTGGGGGACTGGGGAGATTGTCGGTTAGTTTGGGGGGACTGGGGAGATTGGGGGACTGGGGAGATTGTGCCGGCTAGTTGGGGGGACTGGGGAGATTGTGTCGGTTAGTTTGGGGGGACTGGGGAGATTGTGCCGGCTAGTTGGGGGGACTGGGGAGATTGTGTCGTTTAGTTGGGGGGACTGGGGAGATTGTGTCGTTTAGTTGTGGGGGGACTGGGGAGATTGTGTCGTTTAGTTGTGGGGGGACTGGGGAGATTGTGTCGTTTAGTTGGGGGGACTGGGGAGATTGTGTCGTTTAGTTGGGGGGACTGGGGAGATTGTGTCGTTTAGTTGGGGGGACTGGGGAGATTGTGTCGTTTAGTTGGGGGGACTGGGAGATTGTGCCGGTTAGTTGGGGGGACTGGGGAGATTGTGCCGTTTAGTTGGGGGGACTGGGGAGATTGTGCCGTTTAGTTGGGGGGACTGGGGAGATTGTGCCGTTTAGTTGGGGGGGACTGGGAGATTGTGTCGTTTAGTTGGGGGGACTGGGGAGATTGTGCCGGTTAGTTGGGGGGACTGGGGAGATTGTGTCGTTTAGTTGGGGGGACTGGGGGAGATTGTGCTGGTTAGTTGGGGGGACTGGGGAGATTGTGTCGTTTAGTTGGGGGGACTGGGGAGATTGTGTCGTTTAGTTGGGGGGACTGGGGAGATTGTGTCGTTTAGTTGGGGGGGACTGGGGAGATTGTGTCGTTTAGTTGGGGGGACTGGGGAGATTGTGTCGTTTAGTTGGGGGGACTGGGGAGATTGTGCCGGTTAGTTGGGGGGACTGGGGAGATTGTGTCGGTTAGTTGGGGGGGCTGGGGAGATTGTGCCGGCTAGTTTGGGGGGATTGGGGGGACTGGGGAGATTGTGTCGTTTAGGTTGGGGGACTGGGGAGATTGTGCCGGTTAGTTGGGGGGACTGGGGAGATTGTGTCGTTTAGTTTGGGGGACTGGGGAGATTGTGCCGGCTAGTTTGGGGGGATTGGGGGGACTGGGGAGATTGTGTCGTTTAGTTTGGGGGGACTGGGGAGATTGTGCCGGTTAGTTGGGGGGGACTGGGGAGATTGTGCCGGTTAGTTTGGGGGGACTGGGGAGATTGTGCCGGTTAGTTTGGGGGGACTGGGGAGATTGTGTCGTTTAGTTTGGGGGGACTGGGGAGATTGTGCCGGCTAGTTTGGGGGGATTGGGGGGACTGGGGAGATTGTGTCGTTTAGTTTGGGGGGACTGGGGAGATTGTGCCGGTTAGTTGGGGGGACTGGGGAGATTGTGCCGGTTAGTTGGGGGGACTGGGGAGATTGTGCCGGTTAGTTTGGGGGACTGGGGAGATTGTGTCGTTTAGTTTGGGGGGACTGGGGAGATTGGGTGCAGCATTTTCCTCCCGCCGACACACCACTCGCTATAAATGGACTGTAATGTTTTAACTGAACGGGAGATCTGAAACTGAACCTTGTGATTGGACTGCATGTTTCCTTGTGTATACGAATACTCTCTCTCTCCCTCTTTCTCTCCAGTGTGCTCCTTCATCTGCCATGTATCCTGTAAGGACAATGCCCCCAGGTGTGCCCCATTCCCCCTGAGCAGGCCAAGAGGCCTCTGGGCATCGACGTACAGAGGGGCATCGGCACCGCCTACAAGGGCTTCGTCAGGGTGAGCGCCGCGTACATAGTAACCGGTTATCACCGTGGAAATAGAATGACTACAGTTTGCGTTCCTGCGGCCATATTGAGTGTACCCTTAAGTGTGCAGCCAGGTTTTTAAATTTCCCAACACTTCTAGTCATTATAGTTCTATGATTACATCATGGTCTTTTCATGGTGATACGCTAATATCTTCCTTGAATGTTGTTGCTTTGATGTAATCAAGACGTTGCAATTCTGTTCAGCTTAGCAAGATAGGAGTGTGTGATGTCCAGTTTATTGGAAATTAATAACAAGAACAGACCTCTCAATTGAAAATTTTGCTGCTCTGCCCTCTCCGTCAGATCCCCAAGCCCACGGGGGTAAAGAAGGGCTGGCAGCGGGCGTACGCCGTGGTGTGTGATTGTAAACTCTTCCTGTACGAGGTGCCTGAGGGCAAGTCCACCCAGCCAGGCGTGGTGACAAGTCAGGTCCTGGACCTGAGGTAAGACCTCTGTTGGGGTGAAGGGTGTTAGGGATTGGTAGGTGGGGGGTGAAGGGTGTGTGGGAGTGGGAGTGGTAGGTGGGGGGTAAAGGGTTTGTGGGGGGTGAAGGGTGGGAGGGGGGCGTGAAGGGGGAGGGTGGGGGGAGTGGGAGGGTGTGTGGTAGGTGGAGGGTGTGTGGTAGGTGGAGGGTGTGTGGTAGGTGGAGGGTGTGTGGAGGGTGTGTGGTAGGTGGAGGGTGTGTGGGTGGGTGGTGTGGGGTAGGTGGGAGGGTGTGTGGGAGGGTGTGTGTGGTGTGTGTGTGGGAGGGTGTGTGGGACGGTGTGTGTGTGGGAGGGTGTGTGGTGTGTGTGTGTGGGAGGGTGTGTGGTGTGTGTGTGTGGGAGGGTGTGTGGTGTGTGTGTATGTGGGAGGGTGTGTGTGTGTGTGTGTGGGAGGGTGTGTGTGTGTGTGTGTGTGGGAGGGTGTGTGGTGTGTGTGGGAGGGTGTGTGTGGGAGGGTGTGTGTGGGAGGGTGTGGTGTGTGTGTGTGTGTGGGAGGGTGTGGTGTGTGTGTGTGGGAGGGTGTGTGGTGTGTGTGGAAGGGGGTATGGTGTGCGGGGTAGGTGGGAGGGTGTGTGGAGGGTGCGGGGTAGGTGGGAGGGTGTGTGGAGGGTGCATGATTATTATAAACAATTGTTAAAATCCATGACTCCCATCTCCTGCCTCCAACGCGTGTGCTCTCCTTTAAATATACACTCCCTTTGATGCTGTGGCGTTAGCATGATCTCTATCTGTATCCTACTATACAGAGTGCTCTGGCGATACGTTTGATCCGGTTTACAAAGATGTTAGAATTGTTAAAAGCCGTCATTCTTGGTGAGCGTAGACCTCTAAAGTGAATGAATCCGAGACAGTGATGATATATACCCTGATTGGTTGCTGCCGCTGCTTGGCCACTGCCTGGTGGTTGTTTACTGCGGGTTGCTAGGCAACGGAACACCTAAGTCAGAGAGCGAGAGAACAATGAGCTAGATATTTCACCGGATTTATAAATGTGAAGCATCCGATTGGTGTTTCCACTCAATACCAAATATGGTGATGAGAGGAAGCCCAGTGGTCGACAGTGGGAGAGAGATGGATTTTGTGTGTGTGTGTGTGTTTGGTGTGTGTGTGGTGTGTGTGTGTGTGGGAGGGTGTGTGGTGTGTGTGTGTGGGAGGGTGTGTGGTGTGTGTGTGGGAGGGTGTGTGTGGGAGGGTGTGGTGTGTGTGTGTGTGGGAGGGTGTGGTGTGTGTGTGTGTGTGTGGGAGGGTGTGGTGTGTGTGTGTGTGGGAGGGTGTGGTGTGTGTGTGTGTGGGAGGGTGTGGTGTGTGTGTGTGTGGGAGGGTGTGTGGTGTGTGTGGGAGGGTGTATGGTGTGCGGGGTAGGTGGGAGGGTGTGTGGAGGGTGCGGGGTAGGTGGGGGGGTGTGTGGAGGGTGCATGATTATTATAAACAATTGTTAAAATCCATGACTCCCATCTCCTGCCTCCTTCAACGCGTGTGCTCTCCTTTAAATATACACTCCCTTTGATGCTGTGGCGTTAGCATGATCTCTATCTGTATCATACTATACAGAGTGCTCTGGCGATACGTTTGATCCGGTTTACAAAGATGTTAGAATTGTTAAAAGCCGTCATTCTTGGTGAGCGTAGACCTCTAAAGTGAATGAATCCGAGACAGTGATGATATATACCCTGATTGGTTGCTGCCGCTGCTTGGCCACTGCCTGGTGGTTGTTTACTGCGGGTTGCTAGGCAACGGAACACCTAAGTCAGAGAGCGAGAGAACAATGAGCTAGATATTTCACCGGATTTATAAATGTGAAGCATCCGATTGGTGTTTCCACTCAATACCAAATATGGTGATGAGAGGAAGCCCAGTGGTCGACAGTGGGAGAGAGATGGATTTTGTGTGTGTGTGTGTGTTTGGTGTGTGTGTGTGTGTGGGTGGGTGGGTGTTGGGGGTGGGTGGTGTGTGTGTTGGGGGGTGGGTGGGTGTGTGTTGGGGGGTGGGTGGGTGTGTGTGTTGGAGGTGGGTGGGTGTGTGTGTTGGGGGTGTGTTTGGGGTGTGTGTGTGTGTAACACTGTGCTCTGTGTATGTCCACAGAGATGAGGAGTTTTCCGTCAGCTCTGTCCTGGCCTCAGACGTCATCCACGCCACCCGCAAAGACGTCCCCTGCATATTCAGGGTGAGCTTTCAACTGCTGTGTGACTAATACCACGTGACTAAAGTTATTATTTTGACTCGTGTATTATTTATTAATTGTCATCTGTTACTAATATGATGTTTCTTGTGTGAGAGAACCCAATAAATGACCTTGAAATAAAGTTACATCTAATGGATTGTCACGAACCGGCTCAAAGCCCGTAACAAAGGGAGACAACGTGGAGATAAGGTGTAACAAAATATATATTTATTAACTAAAGCAACTAAGGAAAATATACAATGGTGTGTGTAATCAGTAGTGTAAGTGAGTGTTTTGCATGAAGGTGATAATGCAGGGTGTTGAAAAGATGCTAACGCAAACAACTCAAACACCACCAAGAAACACAACAAAATCCATAAAGTTGTCTGCATGGAGAGAGTCTCCTCCATGAATGGGGAAGTGGTGTATTTATGCTGGGAGACACCGGGCCCAGGTGTTTCCCATGTAGCTGACGACCCTCCCAACTCCGCCCACCGGCATCCTAATAAGGAAACAACAAAGAGAGAATACGGCAGACAGAGTGGGAGGGTCGTCACATGGATGTAAAAACATGTGTGTGAGTTACTACGGAAAGTTATGGTGTATCATAAGGTATTATAACCCTTTATGTGAAAAACGTATCGATTACTGTCTTTTTTTATTATAGTCTATTGTTACTATGGGATTATGTTTCCTATGTGAGAAACGTGAAATAATAACTATACATGGGTTTTATATAGCACTTTTCAAAGACCCAAAGAGACTTAATAAAGTTGATATTATTATTATTAACCCAAACCCTCCCTCATTTATTCGGGAGTAACGACACAGACACGTATATCATAACGCATTATAAACCTCGTCAGGTGACGTCGTCCCTGCTGAGCTCGCCGGCGGGTGCCGTCTCCCTGCTGGTGCTGGCTGAGAGCGAGGCAGAGAAGAAGAAGTGGATGGGCATCCTGGAGAGCCTGCAGAGCATCCTGGCCAAGAACCGCTTGAGGAACCGCGTAGTGCACGTCCTGCACGAGGCCTACGACTCCTCGCTGCCCGCCATCAAGACCACGCTCTGCGCCGCCATCGTCGGTGAGTTGGGGAACTACTGAAGAGACTGTAGTAAAAACACACCTGTGCTGTCAGCAAACGCACCGTAACATTTCAGATAGACCGAATGAGTGGAATTATCATCTGTACGGGATGAGGGAGATTATCATCTGTACTGGATGAGGGAGATTATCATCTGTACTGGATGAGGGAGATTATCATCTGTACTGGATGAGGGAGATTATCATCTTTACTGGATGAGGGAAATTAGCATCTGTACTGGATGAGGGAAATTAGCATCTGTACTGGATGAGGGAAATTAGCATCTGTACTGGATGAGGGAAATTAGCATCTGTACTGGATGAGGGAAATTAGCATCTGTACTGGATGAGGGAAATTAGCATCCGTACTGGATGAGGGAAATTAGCATCCGTACTGGATGAGGGAAATTAGCATCCGTACGGGATGAGGGAAATTAGCATCCGTACGGGATGAGGGAAATTAGCATCCGTACGGGATGAGGGAAATTAGCATCCGTACGGCATGAGGGAAATTAGCATCCGTACGGGATGAGGGAAATTAGCATCCCGTACGGGATGAGGGAAATTAGCATCCGTACGGGATGAGGGAAATTAGCATCGGTACTGGATGAGGGAAATTATCATCGGTACTGGATGAGGGAAATTATCATCGGTACTGGATGAGGGAAATTATCATCCGTACTCTGCGGTGTAAGTAATGTTGTAACTTTTCTGTGACAATTTCCGTGAGGAGGAAGTTTTGTTGTTTTTGTAGTGGATACACGCGAAACACAGAATGCAATTGCAAATTACCGTTTGAGATCTCCAATTATTTAAAAAGTTATGTTGCGTTTACTCAGTGTGTGTGTGTGTCTGCGAGAGGTGTTGTTGTTGTGCGTGTGTGTGGAGGATGGCAGTGAGCGAGAGAAGACTGTGTTGACTGCTCCTTTGTCTCCCTGCAGATCGAGAGCGTATCGCCCTGGGAACAGAGGAAGGTCTGTTTGTAGTGGAGGTCACCAGAGATGGTAAGAACACACCTATCCCACAGCTAGTCATATACACTCATAGGGCGTTTTCACATATGACATTCGGTACCCTGGTATGGTTCTCAAAATTCAAACAAATATATTTTGCCTTGAACATTTTTTTTCAAATATTCACTTTCCAAATGACGTGGGCGAGAAAGTTCCATGCGACTCTGAATTGTCACAATACATGGTACTCTGGTCCTGGATCTTAGACCCACCACCTGACCAGGGTCCAAGATTTGTTTCAGCCAGGGTCGGTTTCTGTTTCACAAGTGCTCTATAGTGCAGATCATCAGGGCACCAAATGCTCTAGGATCTGGATCATACAGGGATATGTGCCAGCCCCCATAGAGCCTCATATGACTCCTCCATGCAGAACAAAGGTCAAGTTTTTAGATTTCTGTCATTTCCAACATGTTTCTTATGTGTGATCACGTGATGTCAAAGTGTCATGTTTTCTTTTGTGGTATATCGATTTCTTTCTTCATCCTAAGACTATTTCTCCATGGTCTTTCCTCGCTTCCTCTCTCTTTTCGGTTCCTTCTAAAAATGCACTGGAGGAGAATCCAAGGTCCCTTTCATTATACTTTCTCCTCCATTTGGTTTTTCAAAAAGGGGGGGGGGGGTTGAAATCGAGGAGAGAAAGTGTATTCGACAATTCGGAAAGCAACTATCTTACCTATTGACTCACAAATCATAATTTGTGATTTCTTTCAAAACACTACGATTCTCTGTGTCGTTTGCCCCTGTTGACTCCTTCTTCTCTTCCCCCCGTCAGTGATCGTGCGGGCGGCCGACTGCAAGAAGGTGCACCAGATGGAGCTGATCCCCAAAGAGAAGATGATGGCCCTGCTGTGTGGACGCAACCGACACGTGCACCTGCACCCCTGGGGGTGCTGGAGGGGGCCGAAGCGGCCTTCGACATCAAGCTGACAGAGACCAAGGGTTGCCAGGCACTGACCACGGGCGTGCTACGCCCTGGGGGACCCGCCTGCCTGCTGGCCGCCGTCAAGCGCCAGGTCACTATTCATTTATTGATTTACCTATTTACACGTGCAGTGAAAACGATGCCAAAAACACATAAGAGTTCCAGTACAATACATGGCAAATGTGTAGTTGAAGATATGTGACTTAAATCTGAATAAATCTCATATCGACCCCATTTCAAAACAAACAACTTATAAAGGGAGCATTCATATAGTCTTCATAAGCACTGTAACTTTTAATTAACTAGACAAGTCAGTTAAGAAATCTTATTTACAACCCAGACGACGCTGGGCCAATTGTGTGCCACCCTATGGGACTCCCAATCATGTTTGTGATACAGCCTGGATTCGAACCAGGGTATCTGTAGTGACACCTCTAGTACTGAGATGCAGTGACTTAGACCGCTGTGCCACTCAGGAACCCAAGCAAACTTCTGCTAACTATATCAAGGCTGATTTTTTTTTTTTTAAGTCCTTTCTGTTTGCTGCTTTGCCAGAATGTCAGTAGTAACATCTCCTCTCTCCCCCTTCACCAGGTCCTGTGTTATGAGATCACCCGGGCCAAGCCACACCACCGCAAGCTGTGGGAGGTGCAGGCCCCGGGTGTGGCCCAGTGGCTGGGCATGGTGCGCGAGCGCCTGTGCGTGGGATACCCCTCTGGTTTTGCCCTGTTGGCCCTCCAGGGCGAGTCGTCGCCCGTCAGCCTGGTGAGCCCCGGGGACCCGTCGCTAGCCTTCCTGGCCCAGCAGCCCCTGGATGCTCTGCACGCCCTGGAGGTGGGCACGACCGAGCTGTTACTCTGCTTCAGCCAGCTGGGTATCTATGTGGACCCCACTGGGAAGAGGAGCAGGGCCCAGGAGCTGATGTGGCCCGCCACGCCGCTCGCCTGCAGTACGTCACGTTTTGTTTTTGAGTGGTTGAGTTGTTAGGCACGTTTTGGAGGAGAAATGCGCCTGATCTGGCGGTAGTGCCGAAGTCTCCGGCATGTCTGAATAGGTTGGAATCCAGCCAACTGTCCTTGGACACAACGTCTCCCTGTCTTTCATAGGTTGGCACCCCCGACTTGCATGGTCTGTGTGGGTTTTTGTTGTTTAAATAGCGCCCCTTGTGTGCACTTCAAGTAATACTGTATACACCGGTATGGCACTGAAACGGTATGACGGTATTAAAATCTGCATACTGCCCAACCCGAACAGTCCATTGGAAGTGAATACAGTCACAATACATTTAAAAAACATATATATATATATATATTTTTTTTTTTACCTTTATTTAACTAGGCAAGTCAGTTAAGAACACATTCTTATTTACAATGATGGCCTACCGGGGAACAGTGGGTTAACTGCCTTGTTCAGGGGCAAAACGACAGTTTTTTACCTTGTCAGCTCGGTAATTCGATCCAGCAACCTTTCGGTTCCTGGCCCAACTCTCTAACCCCTAGGCTACCTGCCGCCCCACTAGGCTACTTTACACCCAGAAACTGTTAGCTATCCAACTATGAAGGCCTTCTGGTAAGTGCTGCATGCACAATATTTTTTTAGAAGGGACACTGAAAGACAAATTCAATATTGTTAACTTTTTAAAAGATGCTAACATAAACTGTATCTAGTATATTGTATCCTACAAATATATATATTGTATCCTACAAATGTATCAAGCTGCGGAGGCCTCTGTGATTGCTCAGCGTGTCTTTCCTGTGTGTCCGTCAGGCTCCAACTCCTCCTACCTTACGGTGTACAGCGAGTATGGGGTGGATGTGTTTGACATACACACCACTGAGTGGGTCCAGACCATTTCACTGAGGAAGGTAAAAGCAGGGCTGTCCCGCCCATATAATAGTCTGGGTTCAGTCTAACAACCATAATGGGGTGTCTTGGGACAACAGTGTGGGTTCAGTCTGACGACCATAATGGGGTGTCTTGAGACAACAGTCTGGGTTCAGTCTAACAACCATAATGGGGTGTCTTGGGACAACAGTCTGGGTTCAGTCTAACAACCATAATGGGGTGTCTTGGTGAATTTGAGGATGCATGTTGTTAATCTTGTTGTGTCTGTGTCTGTGGGGGGGAGTGAATGAAAGGAGTGTCTGTGTGTGTATATGCCCGTGGTCTGTAGAGTGGATTGGTGTAACCCATGTCTCTGCCCCTCAGTTAAGGCCTCTGAATGTGGAGGGCAGTTTGAACCTGCAACAACTCTGGGCTCTGAACAACCGCGCTACTCATCTACTTCAGCAACAACTCTACAGGTGCAAATACACCTCAATATACTGCCTACATATACCCCAATACACTCACCTATACCTCAATATACTGACTACATATACCCCAATACACTCACCTATATCACAATATACTGACTACATATATATACCCCAATACACTCACCTTTACCTCAATATACTGACTACATATATATACCCCAATACACTCACCTATACCTCAATATACTGACTACATATACCCCAATACACTCACCTATACCTCAATATACTGCCTACATATACCCCAATACACTCACCTATACCTCAATATACTGTCTACATATATATACCCCAATACACTCACCTATACCTCAATATACTGACTACATATATATACCCCAATACACTCACCTATACCTCATTAAATGACTTAAAATGACTTAAATGTAAATATACTGACTACATATACCACTATACACTAACCTATACCTCAATATACTGACTACATATATATACCCCAATACACTCACCTATACCTCAATATACTGCCTACATATACCCCAATACACTCACATATACCTCAATATACTGCCTACATATACCCCAATACACTCACCTATACCACAATATACTGACTACATATATATACCCCAATACACTCACCTATACCACAATATACTGACTACATATATATATACCCCAATACACTCATCTATACCCCAATACACTCACCTATACCTCAATATACTGACTACATATATATACCCCAATACACTCACCTATACCTCAATATACTGACTACATATACCCCAATACACTCACCTATACCTCAAAATACTGACTACATATACCCCAATACACTCACCTATACCTCAATATACTGACTACATATACCCCAATACACTCACCTATACCTCAATATACTGCCTACATATACCCCAATACACTCATCTATACCCCAATACACTCACCTATACCTCAATATACTGACTACATATATATACCCCAATACACTCACCTATACCTCAATATACTGCCTACATATACCCCAATACACTCACCTATACCTCAATATACTGACTAAATATACCCCAATACACTCACCTATACCTCAATATACTGACTACATATATATACCCCAATACACTCACCTATACCTCAATATACTGACTACATATACCCCAATACACTCACCTATACCTCAATATACTGCCTACATATACCCCAATACACTCACCTATACCTCAATATACTGCCTACATATACCCCAATACACTCACCTATACCTCAATATACTGCCTACATATACCCCAATACACTCACCTATACCTCAATATACTGACTACATATATATACCCCAATACACTCACCTATACCTCAATAAATGACTTAAAATGACTTAAATGTAAATATACTGACTACATATACCACTATACACTAACCTATACCTCAATATACTGACTACATATACCCCAATACACTCACCTATACCTCAATATACTACATATATTTACCCCAATACACTCACCTATACCTCAATATACTGCCTACATATACCCCAATACACTCACCTATACCTCAATATACTGCCTACATATACCCCAATACACTCACCTATACCTCAATATACTGCCTACATATACCCCAATACACTCACCTATACCACAATATACTGACTACATATATATACCCCAATACACTCACCTATACCACAATATACTGACTACATATATATACCCCAATACACTCATCTATACCCCAATACACTCACCTATACCTCAATATACTGACTACATATATATACCCCAATACACTCACCTATACCTCAATATACTGACTACATATACCCCAATACACTCACCTATACCTCAATATACTGACTACATATACCACTATACACTAACCTATACCACAATATACTGACTACATGTACCACTATACACTCACCTATACCACAATATACTGACTACATATATATACCCCAATACACTCACCTATACCACAATATACTGACTACATATATATACCCCAATACACTCACCTATACCTCAATATACTGACTACATATATATACCCCAATACACTCACCTATACCTCAATATACCGACTACATATACCCCAATACACTCACCTATACCTCAATATACTGTCTACATATATATACCCCAATACACTCACCTATACCTCAATATACTGACTACATATACCACAATACACTAACCTATACCACAATATACTGACTACATATATATACCCCAATACACTCATCTATACCCCAATACACTCACCTATACCTCAATATACTGACTACATATATATACCCCAATACACTCACCTATACCGACTACATATACCCCAATACACTCACCTATACCTCAATATACTGACTACATATATATACCCCAATACACTCACCTATACCTCAATATACTGACTACATATATATACCCCAATACACTCACCTATACCTCAATATACTGCCTACATATACCCCAATACACTCACCTATACCTCAATATACTGCCTACATATACCCCAATACACTCACCTATACCTCAATATACTGCCTACATATACCCCAATACACTCACCTATACCTCAATATACTGCCTATATATACCCCAATACACTCACCTATATCACACCATACTGACTACATATACCCCAATACACTCACCTATACAACAATACACTCACCACATATATATACCCCAATACACTCACCTATATCACAATATACTGACTACATATATATACCCCAATACACTCACCTATACCTCAATATACTGACTACATATACCACTATACACTAACCTATACCACAATATACTGACTACATGTACCACTATACACTAACCTATACCACAATATACTGACTACATGTACCACTATACACTCACCTATACCACAATATACTGACTACGTATACCCCAATACACTCATCTATACCACAATATACTGACTACGTATACCCCAATACACTCATCTATACCACAATATACTGACTACATATACCACTATACACTCACCTATACCACAATATACTGACTACATATACCACTATACACTCATCTATACCACAATATACTCACCACATACACTACCGTTCAAAAGTTTGGGGTCACTTAGATATGTCCTTGTTTTTGAAAGAAAAGCACATTTTTTGTTTGTTAAAATATCATCAAATTGATCAGAAATACAGTGTAGACATTGTTAATGTTGTAAATGACTATTGTAGCTGGAAACAGATTGTTTTATGGAATATCTACATAGGCATACAGAGGCCCATTATCAGCAACCATCACTCCTGTGTTCCAATGGCACATTGTGTTAGCTAATCCAAGTTTATAATTTTAAAAGGCTAATTGATCATTAGAAAACCCTTTTTCATTTATGTTAGCAGAGCTGAAAACTGTTGTTCTGATTAAAGAAGCAATAAAACTGGCCTTCTTTAGACTAGTTGAGTATCTGGAGCATCAGCATTTGTGGGTTTGATTACAGGCTCAAAATGGCCAGAAACAAATAACTTTCTTCTGAAACACATCAGTCTATTCTTGTTCTGAGAAATGAAAGCTATTCCATGTGAGAAATTGCCAAGAAACTGAAGATCTCGTACAACGCTCTGTACTACTCCCTTCACAGAACAGTGCAAACTGGCTCTAAACAGAATAGAGAGAGTGGGAGGCCCCGGTGCACAACTGAGCAAGAGGACAAGTACATTACAGAGTTTCTCAAACTAGACAGACACCTCACAAGTCCTCATCTGGCAGCTTCATTAAATAGTACCCGCAAAACACCAGTCTCAACGTCAACAGTGAAGAGACTACTCCGGGATACTGGCCTTCTAGGCAGAGTTTTGGCCAACAAAAAGAAGAGGTGAAGATGGGCAAAATAACACAGACACTAGACAGAGGAAGATTGGAGAAAAGTGTTATGGACAGATTAATCTAAGTTTGAGGTGTTCACATCACAAAAAATAACATTTGTGAGACGCAGAAAAGATGTTGGAGGAGTGCTTGACGCCATCTGTCATGCATGGTGGAGGCAATGTGTTGGTCTGTGGGTGCCTTGGTGATGGTAAAGTGGGAGATTTGTACAGGGTTAAAGGGCTCTTGAAGGAAGGCTATCACTCCATTTTGTAATGCCATACCCTGTGGACGGCGTCTAATCGGAGCCAACTTCCTCCTACAATAGGACAATGACCCAAAGCACAGCTCCAAACTATGCAAGAACTATTTAGGGAAAAAGCAGTCAGCTGGTATTCTGTCTATAGTGGACTAACCAGCTCAGTCACCAGATCTCAACCCTATTGAGCTGCTGTGGGAGCAGCTTGACCGTATGGTACGTAAGAAGTGCCCATCAAGCCAATCCAATTTGTGGGAGGAGCTTCAGGAAGCATGGGGTGAAATCTCTTCAGATTACCTCAACAAATTGACAACTAGAATCCCAAAGGTCTACAGGGCTGTAATTGCTGCAAATGGAGGATTTTTTTTGACAAAAGCAAAGTTTGAATGACAAAATTATTATTTCAATTACAAATCATTATTTATAACCTCGTCAATGTCTTGACTATATTTCCTATTCATTTTTGCAATTTATTTCATGTATGTTTTCATGGGAATCAAGGACATTTCTAAGTGACCCCAGTCTTTGGAACGGTAGTGTGTATCTCTATATACTCTCTAAAATATATATTACCCCAATACACTTACCTATATCTCAAATTTCTCTCTCTCTGTCCGTCCTGCAGAAGGTGACCTGGCCATCCCTGAGACATCTGACAACAGTAAGAAGCTGATGGTGAGAACGCGCAGCAAGAGGAAGTTCCTCTTCAAGGTCCCGGAAGAGGAGAGACTGCAGCAGAGGAGGTAACCTCCCCCCCACACAATCCCCTTTCATACTTTTCTTGACTTTTGGACTGTACGGCAGTAATGTAGCGAGGGGAGACAGAATATGGGGGTTTAGATAAGGGAGTCTCAGTCGAGGCCTGAACACCTGTCGCCAGGGGGGCACCACTCCATCAGAGTGGTGCCCCCCTGGCGTCTGACTTAAATCAGAAGTTAGTCTGTTTACTACCATTGTAGTACACTCACCCAGTACAACTTCAGGCGGCAGGTAGCCTAGTGGTTGGGCCAGTAACCGAAAGGTCGGATGGTTCGAATCCCCGGGCCGACTAGGTGAAGAATCTGCCAATGTGCCCTTGAGCAAGGCACTTAACCCAAAGTTGCTCTGAATAAGATGTTGCAAAAATGACTCGAATGTAACTCTTCACAGTAATACACACTGACCATTGTAACCATGTGTGTTGTGTTGACAGAGAGATGCTGAGGGACCCTGAGCTGAGGTCCAAGTTGATCTCCAACCCAATCAACTTTAACCACGTGGCACACATGGGCCCCGGCGACGGCATGCAGGTCCTCATGGATTTGCCTCTGGTAAGCACAGCTGGTGCCAAAATGGCTGCCTCATACTATATTCATAACCCATAGGAGATAGTTAAAGGACTCAACTTGGATATAACCCGTTTTAGCATGGACATTGTCATTGAGGCACATTTTCAAACATCAAAAGGAGAAGAAAATGTACTTTAAAATGGAGATAGCCTTAATGGCGCTGCCCATGCTGTCACAGACACCATAATGGCACAGATACAAAGATAGGACCTCTTTCCATCTCTGTCATAACCCAACTGACATTGCAGGAAGCAAAATGGGTTCCCAACCCCATGATAACCTGACTGATATTGGAGCAGCCAAAGTGGCTGTCTTTTGCAAGTTAACTGACATTTGCTGTACCCAGGACAGCTACTGCAAATAACCTAACTGATATCGCAGGAATCAAAATGTCCACCCTGTGTTAACCTTCCTGAAATTGCGGGTGATAAAATGGCCGCCCCTTAAAACTTAACAAAGCAGGAGTCATAACAGCTGTTTTTTTAACGATCGCAAGACACCCGCTGGAGCCAAAATGGTGTCTCCTTGCATTAGAATAGCACTGCTACCCTACCATCCTAACTCCACAGAATAGCACTGCTACCCTACCATCCTAACTCCACAGAATAGCACTGCTACCCTACCATCCTAACTCCACAGAATAGCACTGCTACCCTACCATCCTAACTCCACAGAATAGCACTGCCACCCTACCATCCTAACTCCACAGAATAGCACTGCCACCCTACCATCCTAACTCCACAGAATAGCACTGCCACCCTACCATCCTAACTCCACAGAATAGCACTGCCACCCTACCATCCTAACTCCACAGAATAGCACTGCTACCCTACCATCCTAACTCCACAGAATAGCACTGCTACCCTACCATCCTAACTCCACAGAATAGCACTGCTACCCTACCATCCTAACTCCACAGAATAGCACTGCTACCCTACCATCCTAACTCCACAGAATAGCACTGCTACCCTACCATCCTAACTCCACAGAATAGCACTGCCACCCTACCATCCTAACTCCACAGAATAGCACTGCCACCCTACCATCCTAACTCCACAGAATAGCACTGCCACCCTACCATCCTAACTCCACAGAATAGCACTGCCACCCTACCATCCTAACTCCACAGAATAGCACTGCCATCCTAACTCCACAGAATAGCACTGCCACCCTACCATCCTAACTCCACAGAATAGCACTGCCACCCTACCATCCTAACTCCACAGAATAGCACTGCTACCCTACCATCCTCACTCCACAGAATAGCACTGCTACCCTACCATCCTAACTCCACAGAATAGCACTGCTATCCTACCTTCTAGATGTCACCTTTCTCTACCTATTTACCACCTCTGCCCCTCTTCTACTCTTTTCTGAGAATGACCCTGTAGTTCCTCCCTCACGCCCTCTTTCACTTTCTCCTCCCCTCCCTCTTTTTTTTCATCTGTGTCTTGTTCGTGTCCTTTGTTTCCGCTCTCTCTTTCCTTCTCTCACCCCCCCCCCTCCCTGCCTCCCTCCCTCCCCCGCCCGGCAGCAGAGCGAGAGCGCCGCCACCACCCCCTCCCCCTCATCCTCCCGCCACCATGCCCTGATCTCCCCACCGAGCAACTTTGAGCACGTCTATCACATGAGCCTCGTGTCGGCCGGCCTGTACCTGCAGAAAGAGCCCGCCTCTTCCTCCGCCACCTCCTCTTCCACCTCTTCGCTGCAGCACTGCAGCATGCCCCAGCTCTCATCCTCTTCCTCCTCCTCTCCCTCCACCTCCTCCCTAGGAAGGGTAGGCCTGACCTGATGCTTCCCCTCCTCCCTCTCCCCCTCCTTCCCCCACTCTCCTCCTTTTGACACCACCACCACCTCTTTTGCACAATCCCAAATCGACACCCGCAGTAGCCCTTGTCTCCTAGTGATCTAGCTTCTATTCCTGGGGTACTGGATGTTAAATCCAAGCCTGGAGGGCTGGGGTACTGGATGTTAAATCCAAGCCTGGAGGGCTGGGGTACTGGATGTTAAATCCAAGCCTGGAGGGCTGGGGTACTGGATGTTAAATCCAAGCCTGGGGGTCTGGGGTACTGGATGTTAAATCCAAGCCTGGGGGTCTGGGGTACTGGATGTTAAATCCAAGCCTGGAGGGCTGGGGTACTGGATGTTAAATCCAAGCCTGGAGGGCTGGGGTACTGGTTGTTAAATCTGAGCCTGGAGGGCTGGGGTACTGGATGTTAAATCCAAGCCTGGGGGTCTGGGGTACTGGATGTTAAATCCAAGCCTGGGGGTCTGGGGTACTACTACTGTACATACATTATTTTCATGTATTCAGACCCTTTGCTATGGGACTCGAAATTGAGCTCAGTTGCATCCTGTTTTCATTGATCATCCTTGAGATGTCTATTCACAGCACTCCACCAATCAGGCCTTTAAGGTAGAGTGGCCAGATGGAAGCCACTCCTCAGTAAAAGGCACATGACAGCCCACTAATGACTTTCAGACCATGAGAAACAGGATTCTCTGGTCTGATGAACCAAGATTGGCCTGAATGCTAAGCGTCACATCTGGAGGAAACCTGGCACCATCCCTAAGGTGAAGCATGGTGGAGGAAGCATCATGCTGTGGGAATGTTTTTCAGCAGCAGGGACTGGGAGAATAGTCAGGATCGAGGCAAAGATGAACGGAGCAAAGGACAGATCCTTGATGTAAACCTGCTCCAGGGAGCTCAGGATCTCAGACTGGGGCGAAGGTTCACCAAGACAACACTGGAGTGACTTCGGGACAAGTCTCTGAATGTCCTTCAGTGGCCCAGCCAGAGCCTGGACTTGAACCCAATCAAACATCTCTGGAGAGACCTGAAAATAGCTGTGCAGCGACACTCCCCATCCAACCTGACAGAGCTTGAGAGGATCTGCAGAGAAGAATGGGAGAAACTTCCCAAATACAGGTGTGCCAAGCTTGTAGCATCATACCCAAGATGACTCAAGGCTGTAATCGCTGGCAAAGGTGCTTCAACAAAGTACTGAGTAAAGGGTCTGAAGCCTTATGTAAATGCGATATTTTCAGGTTTAAACAATATATAAATTGGCAAAGAAATCAAAAAAATTAGTTTTTGTTTTGTCTTTATGGGTTATTGTGTGTCAATTGATGAGGGGGAAAAAACAAATCCATTCGAGTACGACTGTAACGTAACAAAATGTGGGAAAAGTCAATGAACTGTAGATCTTCCACAAAGACACTTAAATGGTTAATTGACCACAAAATACCAATGTTGCAATGACCATGTCAGTTTTCTGGAGCTGAACCCCAAAACCGTTGGTTTGAATTGAAGAGGGCAGTCAGATCAGACCAACGGAAACCAATTATCTGGACAGAGGAATGGTCTAAGATCCCTCCCGATGTGTTCTCTAATCTCATAAAACACTCATGACAAAGGCTAGGTGCCATTATCCTAGCAAGGAGAAGGTGCAAAAAGAATTAGAAACAGTGCTATTCTTCTGGAGAAAATAATTACTTGTTAAAACTTTAAGCAATTGTATAAAACAACCCCCCCCGCCCCAAGGATTTGCATACAATATAGCTCAGTATTTTTATAAATGTTATAGTATTTTTTGCTCATATTTATCAAGGGTGCCAATAATACTGGAGGTGTCTGTATGTAACCGTTACTCTTCCATCTCCACCAATGAATAGGGAGCAGGTGCTTGGGTCGACTTGGGATCAGTCATATTTCCAGCCTCTTCCCCCCCCCCACTTTTCTCTCCTTCCCATACTTCCTCACGGTTCCTTTTTCAATTTTCTCGAGTGCAGTGAGTTTTTTCGGGAAGCTGGGGTGGTTTTATTTCGGCTGACGTCATAGTGAGTGTGTTTTTCTGTACCTGCTTGCAGTGTGGTTATGCTTTGTGTGATCTCTGCTTATTTGTCATGTTAAAACAGGGCAACACGCTTGATAAGCTTCCCATAGGTTTCAATGGAGAGAGAGAGAGCTATTTAAAAATGTGGCACAGCAAATTGGAAAAGCTCCCTAGAAGGTTTGTTCTATTAGCAGACGGCCACCAAAAGTCATGTAAGAGATTTAGTCTCAATGACTATTTTCTCCCATTGAATTTTGCAAAAACATACCGCCGTGAGTGTGACTTGATTCAGTCAAACGAGTGATTTGCTGTGGAGTTTATTACTGTGCGTATGAGCGTGTACAAGGCTGTTGGTTTCATGTGTGTGCATAAGCATCCATCTAAATGTCTTGATCGTGTCCAATCATGTACCTGGGGTTGTGTTCATTAGGCAACCAATGAAATTAAACTCAATGAAATGGCGATGTCCAAACTGGGACTTGTCCAATAAGAAACGCTCATTTTCATTGCAAAAATTTTACAAATGTTTTCCGTTGTGTGTCCTAATGAACACAAACCTGTTCCACCCATATAGTCACATATGTGTGTATGTGTGTGTGTCTTGGCGACTGCGTGGGGGTACAGAGTGTGATGCATTCTTCTCAGGATGACCCGGCCAAGGACAAGCCCCGCCCACTCTCCAGTATCTCCCGGCAACAGAGGAGCATGAGCCACATCACCCGCACGGCCTCTGGTGAGAGGACCCCGAGCACACACCTTCTGCATGTGAACACTGGTTACAACACACACTGCACACATTTCAACAAACACACTTTAGTAAATCCATTCTCTCTCTTTGTCATCTCTCTTTGTCATTGATACTAATGCTCTGTGTGTGTCTCTGTGTGTGTCTCTGTGTGTGTCTCTGTGTGTGTCTCTGTGTGTGTCTCTGTGTGTGTCTCTGTGTCTGTGGCTCTTTGTGTGTCTGTGGCTCTTTGTGTGTCTGTGGCTCTTTGTGTGTCTGTGGCTCTTTGTGTGTCTGTGGCTCTTTGTGTGTCTCTGTGTGTGTCTGTGTCTCTGTGTGTCTGTGTGTGTGTCTGTGTGTGTGTCTGTGTGTGTGTCTGTGTGTGTGTCTGTGTGTGTGTCTGTGTGTGTGTCTGTGTGTGTGTCTGTGTGTGTGTCTGTGTGTCTGTCTGTGTGTCTGTCTGTCTGTGTGTC
Source organism: Oncorhynchus masou masou (assembly GCF_036934945.1). Taxonomy (NCBI): domain Eukaryota; kingdom Metazoa; phylum Chordata; class Actinopteri; order Salmoniformes; family Salmonidae; genus Oncorhynchus; species Oncorhynchus masou. Next base: position 34,267,294 of record NC_088230.1, read on the forward strand.
TGTCTGTCTGTGTGTCTGTCTGTCTGTGTGTCTGTCTGTCTGTGTGTCTGTCTGTCTGTCTGTCTGTGTGTCTCTGTCTCTGTGTGTCTCTGTCTCTGTGTGTCTCTGTCTCTGTGTGTCTCTGTCTCTGTGTGTCTCTGTCTCTGTGTGTCTCTGTCTCTGTGTGTGTCTGTGTCTGTCTGTCTGTCTGTCTGTGTGTCTGTCTGTGTGTCTGTCTCTGTCTGTGTGTCTGTCTGTGTGTCTGTCTGTGTCTCTGTCTGTGTGTCTCTGTCTGTGTGTCTCTGTCTGTGTCTCTGTCTGTGTCTCTGTCTGTGTCTCTGTCTGTGTCTCTGTCTGTGTCTCTGTCTGTGTCTCTGTCTGTGTGTCTGTCTGTGTGTTGAAGGAGGTGCAGACTTTGGTGGAGCAGGATCGTCTCGGAACATCTCCGACCCAGACGGGGACTACGATAGAGAGGTAAAGACCCCCAACACAGCGCACACACCAGGGTTTCCGTTAGCAACGTGACCAGGAACATTTGACATTTATCGGATATTTGAGAAATGTCCCGGTGTTTCCCCTATATCTTCCACTTTTTTTACAAAAATTCATCTGAACGGTAAAACGTTTTCTGTGTAAACTTGAATGACTAAAACTAGATATAAAATATGTAGAAAAGATCATGGATCTATGTAGTTTAAAATAAGATCATCTTTAAGAACTAACAGTCACCAAAATAAAAACTAAACAGTCAGGGAGAATCAAATTCTCAAAATGGCAGTTGTTTAAAGTACTTTAAAGTATTTTTTTACTTAAGTTGTTTTTTGGGGTAGCTGTACTTTACTGTTTATAGTTTTGAAAACTTTTACTTCACTACATTCCTAAAGAAAATAATGTTGTTTTTTTACTCCATACATTTTCCCTGACACCCAAAAGTACTTTTGACAGAAAAATTGTCATTCACGCACTTATCAAGAGAACATCCCTGGTCATCTACTGCCTCTAAACTGGAGGACTCACTAAACACAAATGCTTCGTTTGTAAATGAATTTCTAAGTGTTGGAGTGTGCCTCTGGCTATCCGTAAATTAAAAAAAAACACAATTGTGTCATCTGGTTTGCATAATATGAGGAATTTGAAATGATGAATACTTTTGATACTTAAGTGTATTTTTTCCAATTCCATTTACTTTTGATACTTAAGTATATTTAAAACCAAATACTTTTAGACTTTTTTTTGTATTTTACTGGGTAACTTACTTGAGTCATTTTCTGTTAAGGCAGACTACATCGCCTGCTATACCCATACAGAAGGAGGCTAATTTGTATATTTTATATCTGATACTTTTTTTTTGAAAGATACGCATTATGTTAGATATTATAGGAGTAACTCTGGTAAACCTAAAGCATTTTTCCTCATAAAAATGAGAACACGAAGCAGACAGAACTCTTTGGGCCTTTAAAATCCTGCTGTATGTAAAATATTGTGCGATATAGCTTGGAAAATAAATAAATGTGACTGGATGACAACATGAAGATGTTTGTTTCCAACATTAGGGCTGTTTTCCTAAAGAAGTTAAATCCGCTTTGTGTTCTTGCCACACTACAAACAAGTATCATGACAGTGGTATCGTCCCAGCCTTACTGATTGTACACACACATTCAATCACTTTACTCCATTTCTGCCCCCCCCACCCCCCCTCCACCAATTTAATTCAACTCGCTTTCTGGGTATGATAAGTTATCTTACATTGCCAAATCAAACATTAATAATTCAAATGTGTTTATTGTTAGAGGCTAAATGGAACTTTTACCTCAGGGGTGCTCTTTATCCAAAACGTCCCCTAAATAGACAGAAATATTGCCTAAAATGTTTGATAGAAATGGATACATCTCTCGACACCGATGAGCAAAAGGACATGTGTGGTTTCATGATTAAAAACTGAGATTCATATTTTTATGATATATATATATATATATATGAACCATCCAGCAAAACAATTAGCAACTGAACTTTAATACAGCTTTGATATATAAAAACACTCTCTGTATTCCCTCAGCCGGACTCCGACTCCACCAAGCACTCCACCTTCTCCAACAGCTCCGACCCCAGCAGCCCCCCCAGCCCCAACTCCCCCCACCGCAGCCAGCAAACACTGGACGGCCTGGAGCACACCCTGGACGGCTGAGGACCCCACCCACCCACACACACACCTTACACACACACACACACACACACACATAATGCGAGCTTAATCACTCAACACCTACATTCGACATAGAACTTGTGTATCGCTGCAAAGTGCCAAGAACAGACTTTGTGGACAAAATACCACCGCTGAAGCCTTTTCTGCGTGTGACGAGCATAGACCCTCCAAAAAAACAAAAAAGTGAGGGGCACATGGTTATTTGAAGCTAACGCTAAATGAAAAAAAGAACAACAAAAAAAATCAGCCAGTATAGATTTGTTTTTGTTTTTCTTCATTTCAGGCCATAAATGTTTCCTATGAGTTAAGGTTATTATTACTTAGTTGAAATGATCAATACATATAGGTGAGATGGGGCTGAATTAAAAACAGAGATTACTGATGGGGGGGGGGGACACAGAAAAAGCATTAATGATGAACTGTCCTAATCATAGGTATAAACGTTTGTTTTAAAAAGAAAACAAAGACGAGAGGGAAATATAACTGTTGTTTTTAAAGCGTATAGTATTTTACACGGACATGTTGAGCTCGAACTTGGCGGGACACTAAACGGAACGGTGAAAGGAATGGCAGACTTCTTTCAAGACCCCCCCCACACACACACACACACACACTTCCCAGCCCCTTCTGTACTGGCGTTGTAAACCTATTGAGCTGTACCTTCCCAGGAGACGAGCTGCCATTCAATTCAACTGACTGCAGGGGTTTTAGTGTAAAGCTAAATTAGTGGGCATATTTTACAGCATTTACATCTCCTGCCAGCCTTTGTAACATGCGTTGTTTTTAACTTGGATCTTTTTGCCAGAAAAACGTATATAGTTGGCGCCCATAGCAACCAGAAATAGAAGAAGAAATGGAAACAGAATCATGAGACTTTAATTTCTCGATACGCGGTTTTAAGTGGTGGGAATCTGAACATAGCGAAAAGGACCACATTACTCATAGGATTATTACTAACAGTCCTTCACAAGCTGCTGCTGCTTTCGTGTGCTATGTTTAAATAAATAGGTATGTGTGTGAAGACCTGCTCACTATAGAGAGAACCCCCCCCTGGCCCTTGTATTTTAAATCGTTCAATCATGAGAGTGGGAAGCATTAGCGGTGGTGTCATAGCGCTGTACCGCCACTGGGGGGTGTCTGAATCTGTTTTTTTTTTCCTCCAGTGTGGGATGTTTCATTGTACAGAAGTATGAGATACAGTACAGGCATGTGTGGCATATCCAGTTTAATCACTTTAGTGTGCCTTCAGTGCCATTTTTTGTTTTATAGTACCTCATTCAGATCAATTCCCGAAGTGATTTTAAACCTGCAGGCTATCGGTGAGAGGGCGGGAGGGGGTTCCAGAAACACTGTATTAAACTTGCACATGTTTTAGTCCAAGGAACATCATCTTTTGATTTTGTGTCAGTGATCGTTCTCGTTCCTTTTATTCTTCCCGGACTTCTGTTCAGCTCTCCGAAGACGGGACTTTTTTTTCTCTCTTTGAAACACTACTGCTTTTTTTTTCCTCTTAAAAAAAAAAAATCACCAGTTGGAATCTTTGTAATTATTGAATTGTTAGCAACAAACATTTGAACAGACAATAAAAGAGTATCTGTTGTGCTTCTCTTGTCTCTGTGTGCTTTGTGTGGTGTTTTTATATACAGTATGAATTGTTATCAGCTCAGAACACACAATGTTGATGCTATGAATGTAGTTTATTTTTGTGATGCATAAAGTAAAGAATTATATATATTAGTCCAAAGTTGAGAATGAGAATTGAATGCAAGAACCTTGCTAGGAAAGTGGAATGGTATTGAAAAACAAGAATTCTGCTGATAGTGCGATTCATGTCATTTTGCAGGGAGAGGCTATAGTCACGCCTGATGCTGAAATTGATGACTTACAGTGCATCCGGAAAGTATTCAGACCCCTTGACTTTTTTTTTCTTTCCACATTTTGATACTTTTAACAGCCTTATTTAAGGAATACTGGCGTATAATTGACACTTATGAAATGCTTATAAAGGCATTTATTGACAATTACATGAAGTTGCTGCAAAGAGTCAATATTTGGGGTGTTGACCCTTCTTTTTCAAAACCTCTGCAAACTGCCTTGGCATGCTGCCAATTATCTTCTGGGCCACATTCTGACTGATGGCAGCCCATTCTAGCATAATCAATGCTTGGAGTTTGTCAGAATTTGTGGGTTTTTGTTTGCCACCCGCCTCTTGAGGATTGACCACAAGTTCTCAATGGGATTAAAGTCTGGGGAGTTTCCTGGCCATGGACCCAAAATATTGAGGTTTTGTTCCACAAGCCACTGCGTTATCTCGTTTGCCTTATGGCAAGGTGCTCCATCATGCTGGAAAAGGCATTGTTCGTCACCAAACTGTTCCTGGATTGTTGGGAGAAGTTGCTCTCGGAGGATGTGTTGGTACCATTCTTTATTCATGGCTGTGTTCTTAGTAAAAATTGTGAGTGAGCCCACTCCCTTGGCTGAGAAGCAACCCCACACATGAATGGTCTCAGGATGCTTTACTGTTGGCATGACACAGGACTGATGATAGCGCTCACCTTGTCTTCTCCGAACAAGCTTTTATCCGGATGCCCCAAACAATCGGAAGGGTATTCATCAGAGAAAATGACTTTACCCCAGTCCTCAGCAGTCCAATCCCTGTACCTTTAGCAGAATATCAGTCTGTCCCTGATGTTTTTCCTGGAGAGAAGTGGCTTCTTTGCTGCCCTTCTTGACACCAGGCCATCCTCCAAAAGTCTTCGCCTCACTGTGTGTGGAGATGCACTCACACCTGCCTGCTGCCATTCCTGAGCAAGTTCTGTACTGGTGGTGCCCCGATCCCGCAGCTGAATCAACGTTAGGAGACGGTCCTGGCGCTTGCTGGACTTTCTTGGGCGCCCTGAAGCCTTTTTCACAACAATTGAACCGCTCTCCTTGAAGTTCTTGATGATCCGATAAATGGTTGATTTAGGTGCAATCTTACTGGCAGCAATATCCTTGCCTGTGAAGCCCTTTTTATGCAAAGCAATGATGACGGCACATGTTTCCTTGCTGGTAACCATGGTTGACAGAGGAAGAACAATGATTCCAAGCACCACCCTCCTTTTGAAGCTTCCAGTCTGTTATTCGAACTCAATCAGCATGACAGAGTGATCTCTAGCCTTGTCTTTGTCAACACACACCTTTGTTAACAAGAGAATCATTGACATGATGTCAGCTGGTCCTTTTGTGGCAGGGCTGAAATGCAGTGGAAATGTTTTTGGGGGATTCAGTTCATTTGCATGGCAAAGAGGGACTTTGCAGTTAATTGCAATTCATCTGATCACTCTTCATAACATTCTGGAGTATATGCAAATTGCCATCATACAAACTGAGGAGCAGACTTTGTGAAAACTAATATTTGAGTCTTTCTCAACTTTTGGCCACGACTGTACACATGATAATGCGAAAACAGGTTTTATTTTTAAAAAACTAATACCTTATTTAATACCTGAATCCAATGAAAACAAGATTCACCTGAGCTCAATTTCGAGTCTCAAAGCAAAGGGTCTGCAAAAACATTTTTGTTTTTAATACATTTGCAACCATTTCTAAATACCTGTTTTCACTTTATCATTGAGGTATTGTGTGTAGATTGATGACATTTTTTTATTTAGTCCATTTTAGAATAGGGATGTAACATAACGAAATGTGGAAAAAGTCAAGGGGTCTGAATACTTCCCGAATGCAGTGTACATTGGACTGTAATTCACATGAATGGGTACTCTGTGTAAAATACATTGTGGCTTTGACATATATTGTGTGATTCAATGAAATGTTGTGAATTGTTTTGCTTATTTTCATTAGCTAACACTTGCCAAAAGAAATCGAAGAATGAGGGGAATTTCACCCTTGTCTGGGCTTGTCTTCATCAGGTCTGAGGTATTTCTAGGACAGTGAAATGTGGTTCACACATAATTGCCCAGGAGGAAGGTGGGTCAGAGTTTTGTACTCTGAATGTTACACCCTATGACGGCTTCCGGTGTGTTGATGAGGCATTTCGGGAAGGCACTATGATAAATACTAATCGCACTATACGTTTTTGTGGGTGTAGATATGGTTGTCCTTGTTCGATAGAGCCATTGGATGTCTTTTAGCAATGTTCTGTTTGGTGGATTCATTGCTAAATATACAAGCAGACACATTTCTTTCAGTCTCTGAAAGACTACAACTTGTGTCGGAGGTGCTTTGTGCTCTGGCCCCCGTCCCTCCCCGATGGTAGGCTTTTTTGAAAAGCAAGCGGAGACTAACAACCATCCTTTGGGCAAAACTGAAAGAACTTCCCAGACACAATGGCTTCAAATGATTTCTCTCATCAACACGAATTCGGCCTTGGAGCATTTTTTTGGTGCTCTATTAGCTAAATGGCGACATTCATCCATACATGTTTCAACCAGAATATAGCTGAGAGGATTCAAAACAAATGTCTTTTTACCTTTATTTAACTAGGCAAGTCGGTTAAGAACAAATTCTTATTTGCAATGACGGCCTACACCAGCCAAATCCAGATGTCGCTGGGCCAATTGTGCACCGACTTATGGGACTCCCAATCACGGCCAGTTGTGATATAGCCTGGATTTGAACCAGCGTCTGTAGTGGCACCTCTAGCACTGAGGTGTCACTACAGACCCTGGATCTTAGACTGCTGCGCCACTCTGGGGCCCGAGTAGGATTTGGATAACATTAGAACTGCCGATCTGCGGCCAACAAGGCAGAGTTCATCTCAGCCTATGCCTCCCTCCAGTCCCTCGACTTCTTGGCACTGACGGAAACATGGATCACCACAGATAACACTGCTACTCCTACTGCTCTCTCTTCGTCCGCCCACGTGTTCTCGCACACCCCGAGAGCTTCTGGTCAGCGGGGTGGTGGCACCGGGATCCTCATCTCTCCCAAGTGGTCATTCTCTCTTTCTCCCCTTACCCATCTGTCTATCGCCTCCTTTGAATTCCATGCTGTCACAGTTACCAGCCCTTTCAAGCTTAACATTCTTATCATTTATCGCCCTCCAGGTTCCCTCGGAGAGTTCATCAATGAGCTTGATGCCTTGATAAGCTCCTTTCCTGAGGACGGCTCACCTCTCACAGTCCTGGGCGACTTTAACCTCCCCACGTCTACCTTTGACTCATTCCTCTCTGCCTCCTTCTTTCCACTCCTCTCCTCTTTTGACCTCACCCTCTCACATTCCCCCCCTACTCACAAGGCAGGCAATACGCTCGACCTCATCTTTACTAGATGCTGTTCTTCCACTAACCTCATTGCAACTCCCCTCCAAGTCTCCGACCACTACCTTGTATCCTTTTCCCTCTCGCTCTCACCCAACACTTCCTACACTGCCCCTACTCGGATGGTATCGCGCCGTCCCAACCTTCGCTCTCTCTCCCCCGTTACTCTCTCCTCTTCCATCCTATCATCTCTTCCCTCTGCTCAAACCTTCTCCAACCTATCTCCTGATTCTGCCTCCTCAACCCTCCTCTCTTCCCTTTCTGCATCCTTTGACTCTCTATGTCCCCTATCCTCCAGGCCGGCTCGGTCCTCCCCTCCCGCTCCGTGGCTCGACGACTCATTGCGAGCTCACAGAACAGGGCTCCGGGCAGCCGAGCGGAAATGGAGGAAAACTCGCCTCCCTGCGGACCTGGCATCCTTTCACTCCCTCCTCTCTACATTTTCCTCCTCTGTCTCTGCTGCTAAAGCCACTTTCTACCACTCTAAATTCCAAGCATCTGCCTCTAACCCTAGGAAGCTCTTTGCCACCTTCTCCTCCCTCCTGAATCCTCCTCCCCGCCCCCCCTCCTCCCTCTCTGCAGATGACTTCGTCAACCATTTTGAAAAGAAGGTCGACGACATCCGATCCTCGTTTGCTAAGTCAAACGACACCGCTGGTTCTGCTCACACTGCCCTACCCTGTGCTCTGACCTCTTTCTCCCCTCTCTCTCCAGATGAAATCTCGCTTCTTGTGACGGCCGGCCGCCCAACAACCTGCCCGCTTGACCCTATCCCCTCCTCTCTTCTCCAGACCATTTCCGGAGACCTTCTCCCTTACCTCACCTCGCTCATCAACTCATCCCTGACCGCTGGCTACGTCCCTTCCGTCTTCAAGAGAGCGAGAGTTGCACCCCTTCTGAAAAAACCTACACTCGATCCCTCCGATGTCAACAACTACAGACCAGTATCCCTTCTTTCTTTTCTCTCCAAAACTCTTGAACGTGCCGTCCTTGGCCAGCTCTCCCGCTATCTCTCTCAGAATGACCTTCTTGATCCAAATCAGTCAGGTTTCAAGACTAGTCATTCAACTGAGACTGCTCTTCTCTGTATCACGGAGGCGCTCCGCACTGCTAAAGCTAACTCTCTCTCCTCTGCTCTCATCCTTCTAGACCTATCGGCTGCCTTCGCTACTGTGAACCATCAGATCCTCCTCTCCACCCTCTCCGAGTTGGGCATCTCCGGCGCGGCCCACGCTTGGATTGCGTCCTACCTGACAGGTCGCTCCTACCAGGTGGCGTGGCGAGAATCTGTCTCCTCACCACGCGCTCTCACCACTGGTGTCCCCCAGGGCTCTGTTCTAGGCCCTCTCCTATTCTCGCTATACACCAAGTCACTTGGCTCTGTCATAACCTCACATGGTCTCTCCTATCATTGCTATGCAGACGACACACAATTAATCTTCTCCTTTCCCCTTCTGATGACCAGGTGGCGAATCGCATCTCTGCATGTCTGGCAGACATATCAGTGTGGATGACGGATCACCACCTCAAGCTGAACCTCGGCAAGACGGAGCTGCTCTTCCTCCCGGGGAAGGACTGCCCGTTCCATGATCTCGCCATCACGGTTGACAACTCCATTGTGTCCTCCTCCCAGAGCGCTAAGAACCTTGGCGTGATCCTGGACAACACCCTGTCGTTCTCAACTAACATCAAGGCGGTGGCCCGTTCCTGTAGGTTCATGCTCTACAACACATATGTCAGAGTCAAGGCCCGCGGGCCACATCCGGCCCGCGAGAAGGTTTTTTTACGGCCCCTGGGATGATCTTGATTTATTATTAGAACCGGCCCGCAGACCGCAGCAAGCCGGCAGCCCGCAGATCTTTTACACGCACCAATACTACATTTCCCACAATGCAACGGTGACGCACCGAGCAGTAGGCTGCTTCATTTCAATATTTATTGGCACAGCAGTCGTCAGCATCACAGTAAAATTAACTTTCAGATACCCATCAAAAATGGCAAAACGGAAGGTGGACACTGAGAACCGGGGGTTTCAAACAAGGTGGGAGTCGGAGTATATGTTCACGGAGGTAGCTGGAAAACCTGTGTGTCTTCTGTGTGGAGAAAGTGTGGCGGTACTGAAAGAGTATAATCTGAGACGACATTATGAAACGAAACACGCGGACAAAAACAAGAATATGGACATGGAACAAAGGCTACAAAAGGCAGAGGAATTAAAACGAGGCCTCAAATCTCGACAGGCTCTGTTCAAAAAAGCCAAATCACAAGGCCAGGCTGCTGTCAAGGCCAGTTTTATTTTGGCAGAAGAGATCGCTAAATCAGCCCGGCCATTTACGGAGGGGGATTTCATCAAAAACTGCATGATTAAAGTTTGTGACGAAGTTTGCCCAGAAAAAGGCAACTCTTTTTAAATGTGAGTCTGAGCAGAAACACCATTGCCGAGAGAGTAGACCAGTTGTCCATCAATCTAAAAGAGCAGCTTGTGAAAAAGGGAAAAGATTTCATTGCATATTCCTTGGCTGTGGATGAGAGCACCGACATTTCTGACATTGCCCAGTTGTCAATTTTCATCCGCAGAGTGGACTCCAGCCTAAGCGTGACAGAGGAGTTTTTGGCTTTACGTCCTATGCATGGCACAACTACGGGGCATGATTTGTATGAAGAGGTGTCAAGATGTGTAAATGAGATGGAGCTGCCTTGGGAAAAACTCGTGGGTTTGACAACCGACGGAGCACCTGCGATGTGTGGACACAGGAGCGGACTGGTGGCGAAGATACGGGAAAAGATGCAAGAGGAAAACGCGACAGGTGAGCTGACAGCTTATCATTGTATCATACACCAGGAAGCGTTGTGCGGTAAAGCCTTGAAAATGGAGCATGTAATGAGCATCATCACGCGCACAGTTAACTTTATCAGAGCCAAAGGTTTGAATCACCGCCAGTTCAAGGCATTTCTGACGGAGTTAGAAACGGAGCATGGTGATTTGCCTTATCACACAGAGGTGCGATGGCTAAGCCAGGGAAAGGTGCTTCAAAGATGTTTCGAGCTTCGTGAGGAACAAAGTGTTGTTTTTGATTAATAGATTTTTGCACTTTATTTTATTGTATTTCAATCCAATTATATTTTAAAAATATTTCAGTTGAGTGGATGATAGAAAATTGCTATTATTGTTTTTTTCTTTGAAGTAAATTTAGCCCACTTTGGCTAAAATAGAAAATATAGGCTACTGATGGTGCCTTGAATACCGGTTTCTTTCATTTAATGTTCATGTTATGGGGATTTTTATATAAAGGAAATTTGTCTTTTGTGTCTGTTGAAAATTAAAGATTACTGACAGAGCCATAAGAAAATATTGCTTTATTTATCTGATCATATTGGAATATATTTGTTAGGTTTTCAGTAGGTTCAATTAGGTTCACTAGACTATATGCGTCATTTAAAAAATTTTCAATGAACATTCGAACAGTCCGGCCCTCGGCTTGTAGCTAAATTTTTTATTTGGCCCTCCGTCCATTTGACTTTGACACCCCTGCTCTACAACATCCGCAGAGTACGACCCTGCCTCACACAGGAAGCGGCGCAGGTCCTAATCCAGGCACTTGTCATCTCCCGTCTGGATTACTGCAACTCGCTGTTGGCTGGGCTCCCTGCCTGTGCCATTAAACCCCTACAACTCATCCAGAACGCCGCAGCCCGTCTGGTGTTCAACCTTCCCAAGTTCTCTCACGTCACCCCGCTCCTCCGCTCTCTCCACTGGCTTCCAGTGGAAGCTCGCATCCGCTACAAGACCATGGTGCTTGCCTACGGAGCTGTGAGGGGAACGGCACCGCAGTACCTCCAGGCTCTGATCAGGCCCTACACCCAAACAAGGGCACTGCGTTCATCCACCTCTGGCCTGCTCGCCTCCCTACCACTGAGGAAGTACAGTTCCCGCTCAGCCCAGTCAAAACTGTTCGCTGCTCTGGCCCCCCAATGGTGGAACAAACTCCCTCACGACGCCAGGACAGCGGAGTCAATCACCACCTTCCGGAGACACCTGAAACCCCACCTCTTTAAGGAATACATAGGATAGGATAAAGTAATCCTTCTCACCCCCCCCCTTAAATGATTTAGATGCACTATTGTAAAGTGGCTGTTCCACTGGATGTCATAAGGTGAATTCACCAATTTGTAAGTCGCTCTGGATAAGAGCGTCTGCCAAATGACTTAAATGTAAATGTAAGAAGCTCAGCTACAGCCGATGCCAGCACCAAGAAGGCAGATGACAAATACACTGCCGAGCTAGCTAAATTAAGTAAATTATTTTCCCCCCAAGCACCTACGTTAGCTAGCTAGCTAACTTCAGTTTATTTTCTGAAACCCATATTGTGTATTGCTGGCTAATATACTGTGTTACAGTGGGGGAAATCAAATAATTTTTCTGTTTGCTAACTATGAGGATTCTGTGTTATGCAATATAGCCTGTTACCATATATGTGATTGAATATTATCTGCTGTTGGCTTGTGTGGATGTATGTATGTGTTATGCAACATAGCTGACTTGAAACATTGTTAACAGTTTCAGGGCCATGGGCCTTTCTCATGATGGAAAAATACAGAATAACATAAAAACGGACAGGTACAGAACGTAGTGTAGCAAACCACATACTGTTTTTGTTAGAACTCAAACTTAACAATAACAGAAACCAGATATGTGATAACGGTATCTAGGGAATGAGCGCATAGATACTCCACACAGCAACAGTTACATCTATCAACTGGAGCGCCCGGGGGCTGGTACCAGCTCGTATGACAACAATCAACGATAGGCTGGGTGAGTCTAAACCACGCCCAGTCTCTACTCTGACAGGCCGGCTCGGAAGCAGGAACTATTTCTGTCATAGTATATTTATAATATCTTTATACAAAAATTGAATTTTCCACTTATTGCTTAGCTAATAAAAATACATAGTATACAATCGGTGACTCAATGTCATATTTAACCTGATACCAGATTCGAATTGACGCAACTCTAACATAACTTAGCTGGTGAACTATGTAGCTAGCTAACTAAACATGGAAGAGGTTTTACAATTGGAGATCTTTTGTATCTTGTTTGTAAAACTTGTTTTCTTTTTGGTCATAGATATGGCTACTAAACAACATTACAACCAGCTAGGTTTACCAGCAAGCCTTAGCACATGACTGGAGTTGGCTAGCTAGTCTGCTAACATGTTATGTGCCACGCCTCACATTTGTAACTTGTTAGAAAACGTGTAACTTCAGCAACTGTAAATCATTTTACTGGTTAGCTATGTAACATAATTTACGAGGCTTGACATTAGTTATGATTATGACCTGGAATGCATTCCAATCTCAATAAATTATAGGCGTGATGCAAGATAAGATTCCAAACAGATGTCAATAACAAGTATTGCACATCCAGCAAGCTAGCTAAGTTTACAAAAAACAGTGATGAGAAACATTAATACAACTATTTACTGATGTAAATCTCAAACTGAAGCTGGTTTTACTGTAAAATAAATATGTGCCTAAGCATGCCTGATAAACATGGCTGAAGGCAGATACTGTCTGTCTACCTACCTACCGAGGTACATTTGTACAGTCTGGTCACTGTGGTTGAGGGTTTCTTTTTATTAGGCTAGATATTGTCGTAAATGTAATCTCTGTGCCTGTCAGTGGCGACTCATCATTCTGTGCAGGTGGGGCAGAGCATGCTAGCAACACAACATGACAACCACATGGTAGCAACACAAGATGGCAACAACATGCTAGCAACACAACATGACAACAACATGCTAGCAACACAACATGACAACAACATGCTAGCAACACAACATGACAACAACATGCTAGCAACACAACATGACAACAACACGGTAGCAACACAACATGACAACAACATGCTAGCAACACAACATGACAACAACACGGTAGCAACACAACATGACAACAACATGCTAGCAACACAACATGACAACAACATGGTAGCAACATGACAACAACATGCTTGCAACACAACATGACAAGAACATGCTAGCAACACAACATGACAACAACATGCTAGCAACACAACATGACAACAACACGGTAGCAACACAACATGACAACAACATGCTAGCAACACAACATGACAACAACATGGTAGCAACATGACAACAACATGCTTGCAACACAACATGACAAGAACATGCTAGCAACACAACATGACAACAACATGCTAGCAACACAACATGACAACAACACGGTAGCAACACAACATGACAACAACACGGTAGCAACACAACATGACAACAACATGCTAGCAACACAACATGACAACAACATGGTAGCAACATGACAACAACATGCTTGCAACACAACATGACAACAACATGCTAGCAACACAACATGACAACCACATGGTAGCAACACAAGATGACGGCAACATGGTAACAACACAACATGACAACAACATGGTAGCAACATAACATGACAACAGCATGCTAGCAACACAACATGACAACAACATGCTAGCAACACAACATGACAACAACATGCTAGCAACACAACATGGCAGCAGCACAACATGACAACAACATGTTAGCACCATAACATCCTAGCAACACAACATAGTGGCAGAAACACAATATGGCAGCAGCACAACATGACAACATGCTAGCAACACAGCATGCTAGAAACACAACATGGCAGCAGCACAACATGACAACATGCTAGCAACACAACATGCTAGCAACACAACATAACAACAACATGCTAGCAACACAACATGGCAGCAGCACAACATGGTGGCAGAAACACAACATGACAACATGCTAGCAACACAACATGACAACAACATGCTAGCAGCACAACATGACAACATGCTAGCAACACAACATGACAACAACATGCTAGCAATACAACCTCCTAGCAACACAACATGGCAAAAACACAACATGGCAGCAGCACAACATGACAACATGCTAGCAACACAACATGACAACAGCATGCTAGCAACACAACATGGCAGCAGCACAACATGACAACATGCTAGCAACACAACATGGCAGCAGCACAACATGACAACAACATGCTAGCAACACAACATGGCAGCAGCACAACATGGTGGCAGAAACACAACATGGCAGCAGCACAACATGACAACATGCTAGCAACACAACATGACAACAGCATGCTAGCAACACAACATGGCAGCAGCACAACATGACAACATGCTAGCAACACAACATGCTAGCAACACAACATAACAACAACATGCTAGCTACACAACATGGCAGCAGCACAACATGGTGGCAGAAACACAACATGGCAGCACCAAAACATGGTAGCAGCACAAAACATGGTACAAACATTGTTGGGCACCGGCAACAGCACAAAGGGCAAGAAGGTAGAGACAACAATACATCACGCAAAGCAGCCTCAACTGTCAGTTAGAGTGTCTATGATTGAGTCTTTGAATGAAGAGATGGAGATAAAACTGTCCAGTTTGAGTATTTTTTGCTGCTCGTTCCAGTCGCTAGCTGCAGCAAACTGAAAAGAGGAGCGACCCAGGGATGTGTGTTCTTTGGGGACCTTTAACAGAATGTGACAGGCAGAACGGGTGTTGTATGTGGACAATGAGGGCTGCAGTTGGTATCTCAGATAGGGGTGAGTGAGGCCTAAGAGGGTTTTACAGATAAGCATCAACCAGTAGGGTCTTGCGACAGGTATACAGAGATGACCAGTTTACAGAGGAGTCTAAAGTGCAGTGATGTGTCCTATAAGGAGCATTGGTGGCAAATCTGATGGCCGAATGGTAAAGAACATCTTGCCGCTCGAAGGCACACACCTGCCGATCTATAAATTACGTGTCTAGCACGTATCTAGCAGTCTAGCATGGGTAGGATGGTCATTTGAATCAGGGTTAGTTTGACAGCTGGGGTGAAAGAGGACCGATTACGAAAGAGGAAACCAAGTCTAGATTTAACTTTAGCCTGCAGCTTTGATATGTGCTGAGAGAAGGACAGTGTACCATCTAGCCATACTCTTAAGCTCTAAACCCTCAGAGGTAATAATCACACAGGTTGGGAGAGCGTCATTCTTCTTACTAAAACACATAACCTTGTTATGAACATCTCCAAAACAAAGGTAAAGGGCAGACAAAGCTTGTTAGACACTAAGAAAGATTTGTTGTAGAGCTTTTAACACTAAATCTAGGGAGGGGCCAGCTGAGTGTAAGACAATCAATCATCTTGCTTATAAATTGATGAGAGAATTTCCTACTGCCTGAGCTATGTTGTTGAGGTAAATTGAGAAGAGCGTGGGGCCTAGGATTGAGCATTGGGGTACTCCCTTGGTGACAGGCAGTGGCTAAGACAGCAGATGTGCTGACTTTATACACTGCACTATTTGAGAGAGAGGTAGTTAGCAAACCAGGCCCCCCTTCAGAGACACCAATACTCCTTCATGTTGACATCATTTATGACCTTTAAGGTTGCAGTGACATAACCATAACCTGAGCTGAAACTAGATTGCATACCAGAGAGAATACTATAGACATCAAGAAAGCCAGATGTCATTGATAAGTTTTTCCAACACTTTTGATAGAACAGGGCAAAATAGAATTTTGTGTGATGATATAAGATACTCATTATAATTGCCGCCATATCGTAGCCACAAGCCAGAATTCCTGCAAAAAGTTTTGCAAAGAGGCAAAAAAACAATATGCCCTTTAACCACTCAATGAACATGCAAGTACCGCACGAGTTCAATCTGTTCAACCTCTGGGCAGCCGAACTTTCTCAGGCAGCCCAAGGAAGTAAGTGGCAGAGGGAACTGAACAGAAGCTACGTAAACTGCAGAGAGGACATCACCGACAGTACATACAAAAAAAAACACCACGCTCATGCGCAGAAATCTCCGTATCAATAGCCACGGAAAATCAGGTTCCAGAAAATCTTGCAAAGCAGCCACATTTCATGATCAAATTTTGGGCGTAGTAAACCCTCTCGCTTCGTCTCTTCCTCTCTACTACTAGTACTGCACGTGATCGAATTCCGTCCAAAAACAACGACCACATAACTGGTACATAACTGGTTTGCAGGGTCACCGCGAGCTACCGAGTCTTCGGAAATATGGCACTTTTACCTTTCTTTGCAGGTTGGATCGGATATTTGTTTATTTGCCTGCTTGGATTGATTTTGATCGCGTTTCTAATCCTTTGTCTTTACATAAAATATATTCATCTGAAATATGATCACATACCGGGACCACCAAGGGATAGGTGAGTCAGTATGATGTAACTTGAATATTTATTTTAAAATGCTTTAGCTAAATGTTAGATTCAACTATATTGAGTTACGCCATAACGCATCGGATTTGTTGATAAGGAACTACAGTAGGTGAAAGTTGACCTCAACAGCAGTCAGGGTCGCTGTTTCACCTGTCTTTTTCATTTTCACTTGGTGAAGGTATCACTCATGTCATAACGTTCTTATTTTTCAGTTATTAACCCGTCTCTTGTTCTCCCCCAGTTTTATATTTGGTCATTCCCCAACCATGCTGAGGGAGATGAGCAATGGTCGAGTTGTCCACGACAAATTTCTGGAATGGTTTGTTGAATGCTACACACACATTGCATCAGGTGTTGTTTATTCTGGGACAATAAATAAAGATATATTTTATCTTTGACAGGGCTGAGACTTATGGACCAGTGTACCGTATCAACGGTTTGCATATTGTGATGTTGTGTGTGACCTGTCCTGATACCACCAAGGTAAACCTGTGAAATGACTGTAATTATAATCTCTGATGAACTGACTACGTAAACACCTGACCAAATTAAGCAAGATTTTAGTTCTGGGTTAACCAAGATTAGTGTAGTCATATATTTTACCATGTTAATATCTGAAATGAAAGTGCTGTGTAAAATAACTAATAATTAAAATTTTATTTAACCAGGCAAGTCAGTTAAGAACAAATTCTTATTTTCAATGATGGCCTAGGAACAGTGGGTTAACTGCCTGCTCATGGGCAGAACGACAGATTTGTACCTTGTTAGCTCAGGGGTTTGAACTTGCAACCTTCCGGCTACTAGTCCAACGCTCTAACCACTAGGCTACCCTGCCGCCCCAAATAATAATAATAATAACAATAATAATAATCTCTGATGGACTGACTACGTAAACATCTGGCCAAATAAGCAAGATTTTAGTTCTGGGTTAACCAAGATTAGTGTAGTCATACATTTGACCATGTTAATTTCTGAAATGAAAGTGCAGTAAAATATCCCATTACCCCAATTCCCCTTCAAACCAAACGGACACTTTTCTTTGTCCCCACAGGAAGTCCTGATGTCACCTAAGTACCCCAAAGACTCACAGGTCTACAAGCGTCTCTTCAACCTGTTTGGACAGAGGTGGGTCCTCTGTATAATTCATGTTATCTAAATATACTTCCTACTACTATTTATTGTGTCAATGTTTTGGTTGGTACAAACTCTTCCAACACAATCCATCCTAATGCTGGTTATTCCATGCGTAGCCTACAGAGCATATAGACATTCAAACGGGACAACTTGGTCACTGGTCAGTTTATTCAGTCTCAGGGTAAATACTCTGTTGTCCTTCTTCTTCATAGGTTTTTGGGAAGT
>NC_088230.1:34290369-34352869 GCF_036934945.1 Oncorhynchus masou masou
CAAGTTTAGGACGAAAAGATAAGGTAACTCTTCACATCGTCAATTAATCAGCATGTTGTGTTTGATTCATATCATCTCCCCCCCCCCATTAGGTTTTGAAGGAGACTCTAAGGTTGTACCCTACAGCACCAGGCACTTCTCGTTTCATCCCCAACGACATCGTCATCAACGGCATCCCCATCCCAGCAGGAGTCTCATGCTTCGTGAGTAGTCACCTCAAAAACAATGTGGAGGAGTGATGACTGTTGTATGATAATATCTCTATGTTTAGTTGTGGTGTTAACATGTGATACGCTGTGGTACCTCAATGTGGTAGAGGAATACAGTATCCTTGTCTAAGCCAGTGTGGCTCATACCTCAATGTAGCATCATTGTATCATTGACTTTTCTTATGTTAACATAGAATGTAAACATAGAATTTCTCAAAACACCATGATTGTGTAATGAAACCATGAAAGGTAGTGCACCGAAGCTGAAATCTGGGTGTTTGGATGTAAAATGTTAATACACAGAATGTGTTTTAAAACAGAAGTGTTGGAACTCTGAAACACCCAAAGTGGTTCTTCAACCCGAATATGGGTGTTTTTAAGAGAGCGTTGTGAAAACCCATTTTGGGGGTTCAGTGAATGTAAAAGCATCAACACTCAAAAATTGTTTCTCATACAGTCAATGGTTTACAAATGCAAGTCATTTCAATGATTCGTTAATTTAATTTTACCAAAGTAATGTAAATCCAACTGCATATGTTATTCAAAATGTAATTATCTTTTATGAGGATCACCAAAGTTAAGAGACAATAGATTGATTGAACTCATTCGAAGTCTTTTGTTTTAATCACGTTGCATTTCTTATCTTAACGCATGACTCTGTTTTTAGAGGATTGTGGGTAACGTTTTTAGACTATGATTCTTTCACAAAATGTTGTTTACATGTTTGAAGAAGGAAGTCTGTATTTCTATATTGGTATTAAGCAGTTTGTTGTGTAATGGATCATGATGAACGGATATCAAAACTGTCAGGCATTTTGACGTTCAATGAGGACAGCACCCATTCCCACGTAGACAAAGGAAATGACAACAAAAGAGAAGGGATCTAATCACCAAAGTAGTGTGTTCAACCTGTTCTGTTAGTGCTCCCAGTCGCTGGCAAGGTGTTGCACAATATTTTATTTAGTGGTGTTACAGCACACCATGAAATGTTTCAAAACAAATCAGGATTATGTGTTTTGTCTCCTTCAAGTTGGTGGCAGCTCAGTTGCCACTAGTTTACATGTTACAATTCCCTTCATCTTAACAGTGTAGTCAACACCCCATTAACTATTTTGGGTGTGGGTGTACTTATTTCCTAAAGTGTCTTAAATCTTTTGTTTTCCCCTACCTTGTCTGTTTACAGTTCAGTTCGTATGTCTGTGGAAGGTTGGATAAGTTCTTTGAGGACCCGCTGAAGTTTGACCCAGAGAGGTTCCATCCAGACGCTGCCAAGTAAGTCACACGATACGTTTTCATTGTTTTATTGTTTCTTTACATCATTTGAATTGATTAAAGCAGAACTGAACTCGAGAATCAACATCTCGTTGAAACTGGCATACAGTGCATCCAGAAAATATTCAGACCATTTCACTTTTTCCACATTTTGTTACGTTACAGACTTATTATAAAATGTATTTAAAAAACGATTTTCCTCATCAATCTCCACACAACACCCCATAATGACGAAGGAAAAAAAGGTTTTTAGACATTTTTGCAAAATTGAGCTCAGATGCACCCTGTTTCCGTTGATCATCCTTTAGGTGTTTCTACAACTTGATTGGAGTCCACCTGTGGTAAATTGAATTGAATGGACACGGTGCGGCCGGGTAGCCTAGTGGTTAGAGCGTTGGACTAGTAACCGGAAGGTTGCAAGTTCAAATCCCAGAGCTGACATGGTACAAATCTGTCGTTCTGCCCCTGAACAGGCTGTTAACCCACTGTTCCTAGGCCGTCATTGAAAATAAGAATTTGTTCTTAACCTCTAGCGTCGAGCAATCCCGTATCTGGGAGCGTAATCATAGCCTCAAGCTCATTAGCATAATGCAACGTTAACTATTCATTAAAATCGCAAATGAAATGAAAGAAATATATTCACTCACAAGCTTAGCCTTTTGTTAACAACACTGTCATCTCAGATTTTCAAAATATGCTTTTCAGCCATCGCTACACAAGCATTTGTGTACGAGGTATTGATAGCTAGCATAATAATTTTGACGGAGGACACCAAACGGGCACCTGGTAAATGTAGTCTCTTATGGTCAATCTTCCAATGATATGCCTACAAATACGTCACAATGCTGCAGACACCTTGGGGAAACGACAGAAAGTGTAGGCATTGGAACACAGCGCCTTCAGAATCTGGGCCATTTCCTGTTTGAAATTTCATCTTGGTTTTGCCTGTAGCATAAGTTCTGTGGCACTCACAGATAATATCTTTGAAGTTTTGGAAACGTCAGAGTGTTTTCTTTCCAAAACCGTCAATTATATGCATACTCGAGCATCTTTTCGTGACAAAATATCTTGTTTAAAACGGGAACGTTTTTTTATCCAAAAATTAAAAGAGTGCCCCCTATATCGAAGAAGTTAACTGACTTGCCTAGTTAAATAAAGGTAAAATAATTTATTTATTATTATTCTTTTTTTAGGAAGACGCACACCTGTATATGTAAGGTCCCACTGTTGACAGTGCATGTCAATCGGGGGAGAAGGGGCTTGGTCAGCGAGGTGACCAAGAACTCAATGGTCACTCTGACAGAGCTCCAGAGTTCCTCTGTGGGGATGAGATAACCTTCCAGAAGGACAACCATCTCTGCAGCACTCCACCAATCAAGCCTTTATGGTAGAGTGGCCAGACGGAAGCCACTCCTCAGTAAAAGGCACATGACATGGCACTTGGAGTTTGCCAAAAGGCACCTAAAGGACTCTCAGACCATGAGAAACAAGATTCTCTGGTCTGATGAAACCAAGATTGAACTCATTGGCCTGAATGCCAAGTGTCACGTTTGGAGGAAACCTAACACCATCCCAACGGTGAAGCATGGTGGTGGCAGCATCATGATGTGGGGATGTTTTTCAGAGGCAGGGACTGGGAGACAAGTCAGGGTTGTGGCAAAGATGAACGGAGCAAAGTACAGAGAGATCCTTGATAAAAACCTGCTCCAGAGCGCTCAGGGCCTCAGACTGGGGCGATGGTTCACCTTCCAACGGGACAACGACCCCAAGCACACAGCCAAGACAACGCAGGAGTGACTTCGGGACAAGTCTCTGAATGTCCCTGAGTGGCCCAGAGCCTGGACTTGAACCCGATCTAACATCTCTGGAGAGACCTGAAAATAGCTGTGGAACGACGCTCCCCATCCAACCTGACAGAGCTTGAGAGGATCTGCAGAGAAGAATGGGAGAATGTGCCAAGCTTATACCCAAGAAGACTCAAGGCTGTAATCGCTGCCAAAGGTGCTTAAACAAAGTACTGAGTAAAGGGTCTGAATACTTATTTGAATGTAATATTTGCAAACATTTCAAAAACCAAATGAATCCATTTACAATAAGGCTGTAACTTAACAAAATGTGGAAAAAGTGAAGGGGTCTGAATACTTTTTAATGAAGCTGCCAGTTGAGGAATCTGTTTCTCAGACTAGACACTCTAATGTAAGAACAAATTCTTATTTTCAATGACAGCCTAGGAACAGTGGGTTAACTGCCTGTTCATGGGCAGAACGACAGATTTGTACCTTGTCAGCTCGGGGGTTTGAACTTGCAACCTTCTGGTTACTAGTCCAACGCTCTAACCACTCCCTGCCGCCCCAATGAACTTGTCCTCCTGCTCAGTTGTGCACCGGGGCCTCCCACTCCTCTTTCTATTCTGGTTAGAGTCTGTTTGCGCTGTTCTGTGAAGGGAATAGTACACAGCATTGTACGAGATCTTGGCAATCTTGCTAATTTCTCAAATGGAATAGCTTTCATTTCTCAGAACAATAATAGACTGATGCGTTTCAGAAGAAAGTTATTTGTTTCTGGCCATTTTGAGCCTGTAATCAAACCCACAAATGCTGATGCTCCAGATACTCAACTAGTCTAAAGAAGGCCTGTTTTATTTCTTTTTTAATCAGAACAACACTTTTCAGCTGTGCTAACATAATTGCAAAAGGGTTTTCTAATGATCAATTAGCCTTTTAAAAATTTATACTTGGATTAGCTAACACAATGTGCCATTGGAACACAGGAGTGATGGTTGCTGATAATGGGCCTCTGTACGCCTATGTTGATATTCCATAAAAAATCTGCCGTTTCCAGCTACAATAGTCATTTACAACATTAACAATGTCTACGCTGTATTTCTGATCAATTTGATGTTATTTTAACGGACAAAAATGGTTCCTTTCTTTCAAAAACAAGGCCATTTCTAAGTGACCCCAAACCTTTGAAGGTTAGTGTATATCAATTATGAATTTATGAAACATATTAATAATTTTCCACCCATGAGGCCAAAGACGGCACTTTGATCAGTGATTGCAGGAAAGGGCTACTTTTGGTCATGAAGTGAAAATTCGTCATGACTTACATGGTGGTTGGGTTTTGATTTCGCCCACTAACACGGAGGGATAAACAGCTGTGGTGATTACGCTCTATCCGATGGCAGAACAGTGGATCGGACTTTGTTTACAAAAGACAACATGTAGCGCATTTTTTACTTGAGAAATACTGCACTAAACACCTTAACTAGATGTAAAATTGCGCGACTAAAACCTTGTCGACAAAAAACAGAATTAATTGCAGATTTCTTGAGTTAACTTGGACTATTTTGAGGAAGTGATACTGGCTTTGTTCTTATGGTGTCTCATGCAGTGGTGGGAAAAGCACCCAATTTTCACACTTGAGTAAAAGTAAAGATACCTTTCAAAGAAAATGACTCAAGTAAAAGTGAAAGTCACCCAGTAAAACACTACTTGAGTAAAAGTCTAAAAGGATTTGGTTTTAAGTGTCCTTAAGTATCAAAAGTAAAAGTATAAATCATTTAAAATGTCTTATATTAAGCAAACCAGACGGCACGATATTCTTGTTTTCTTAATCTACGGATAGCCAAGGTCACAGTTCAATACTCCGACATAATTTACAATCGAAGCATTTGTGTTTAGTGAGTCTACCCAATCAGATGCAACAGGAATGAACTTAGTGGGGGACAAACAACAACAATCTAGTTTATCTTAATGAGCAACAGAAAAACACATTTGGACTCTGTGCGTTCAGTCACTCTTTAAGAGCTAACAGACATGTTGTGTTTGTTTCTGTCCTGAAGACCCTATTACTGCTACTACCCCTTCGCCCTGGGACCACGCTCATGTCTGGGACAGAGCTTCGCACAGGTGAGCAGACTGTCCGTGTGAAATACATTGAAACAACTTTATTTGGGATTGTTCTCTGCTGATCCTATTATCCATCCTAGTTAGATTACTCCTGGACTTCTGCCTCCATTATATACTTTTTTATAGTTGAG
This sequence comes from Oncorhynchus masou masou, assembly GCF_036934945.1. Taxonomy (NCBI): domain Eukaryota; kingdom Metazoa; phylum Chordata; class Actinopteri; order Salmoniformes; family Salmonidae; genus Oncorhynchus; species Oncorhynchus masou. The sequence goes on from NC_088230.1 coordinate 34,295,893, forward strand.
CACACCAGATTTGTCATCCTTTAAAGAGATCTGTTGTTCACAGATGGAGGCCAAGGTAGTGATGGCCAAGCTGCTCCAGAGGTTTGACTTCAGCCTGCTGCCTGGCCAGTCCTTTGACATCCTGGACACTGGGACTTTGAGACCAAAGAGTGGAGTGGTGTGTAACATCAGACACAGAGGACAGACACCCGCAGCCTGACCTGACTGGGACCTGAACATGACTAGCACTTCTCTATAACATACTTGTCTTATTTCTTATACTTCCCAGTGGAGCAAATTCTCTTTCTTTCAATGAAGCACCTTATTCAAATATCTAGCTATTTTTTATGAAAATAGATTTTGAACAATTATGTTTATTCTTTATATCAATGGTGAAATAATATCTTAAATAATGGTTCTTTGTGTTGAAGAGTTACTAGGACAGACTTGACATCGGAGTGTTTGTATTTGTACCGATTCCTTGTTGTTCATTTACCCTTATTGTGTAGTTACTATGCAGTATACCATTTATCACATAATATAAAGGTTACTATGCAGTATACCATTTATCACATAATATAAAGGTTACTATGCAGTATACCATTTATCACATAATATAAAAGGTTACTATGCAGTATACCATTTATCACATAATATAAAGGTTACTATGCAGTATACCATTTATCACATAATATAAAGAGATTTATAAAGTATATATTAACTTATTTGATGAACTTCCTAATCAACATTACCACAGTGCCTCTGTTGGAGTGAATTTACAAAGTTTTAATAAAATATTTGACCAAACATCACTGAGCTCCAGAAGGTTAGAATACTTTTATCCACAAGGTGTCGCTGTGAACCTGCAGACAAACCAAGAACATTCATTCTCATGTTTTGTATCATGTTTACACCCATAAGACTTTGCTGTTTTAAATTTTGACTGTCGACATGCCACTGCCTGAGTAAAGCCAGTGTGTCTATGTCTGTGGATGACTCAACACTAAACACGTCAGCTACTACAGAGACTGAAATGACTCAACACTACAACACGTCAGCTACTACAGTGACTGAAAAGACTCAACACTACAACACGTCAGCTACTACAGAGACTGAAATGACTGCAACACTCAACAAAGAGCTGCAGTTTGTTTCAGAGTGGGTGGCAAGGAATAAGTTAGCCCTAAATATTTCTAGAACTAAAAGCATTTGTATTTGAAACAAACACTCACTAAACCCTAAACCTGAACTAAATCTTGTACTAAATTATGTGGAAATTGAGCAAGTTGAGATTGAGGTTGAGACTAAACTGCTTGGAGTAACACTAGATTGTAAACTGTCACGGTCAAAACATATTGATGCAGTAGTTCCTAAGGTGGGGAGAAGTCTGTCTATAATAAAGCGATGCTCTGCCTTCTTAAAAGCACTATCGACAAGGAAGGTCCTACAGGCCCTAGTTTAGTCGCACCTTGACCACCTGTTCAGTCGTGTGGTCAGGTGCCACAAAAAAAGACTTAGGAAAATTACAATTGGCTACGAACAGAGCAGCACGGCTGGCCCTTGGATGTACACAGAGAGCTAATACTAATAATATGCATGTCAATCTCTCCTGGCTGAAAGTGGAAGAGAGATTGACTTCATCATTACTTTTATTTATGAGGGGTTTTGAAATGTTGAATGCACTGAGCTGTCTGTCTAAATTACTGGCACACAGCTCGGACACTCATGCATACCACACAAGACATGCCACAAGAGGTCTCTTCACAGTCCCCAAATTCAGAACAGACTGGGAGGCACAGAGTATTAAATAGAGCCATGACTACATGGAACTCTATTCCACATCAAGTAACCGAAGAAAGCAGTAAAATTAGATTTTATAAACAGATTAAAAACACTTTATGGAACAACGGGGACTGTGAAGCAATGCAAACATTGGCACAGACACATGCACCCACACACACACACACACATATGATAACATACCCACTATACATACACATGGATTTAGTACTGTAGATATGTGGTAGTGGTGGAGTAGGGGCCTGAGGGCACACAGTGTGTTGTGCAATCTGTGAATATATTGTAAAAATGGTATAAATTGCCTTAATTTTGCTGGACCCCAGGAAGAGTATGGGGATCCATAATAAACACAAATACAAAATACCTAATAATGACAGATCTATAACTCACATTTCTATGTGAATTTGGTCGAGTCGCCCAAAAAGTGACATATTGCAGCTTTAAAAGTGGACAAGTAGACTAGTAGCACAGATACTGGATATAGTGATGAGATGCCTGCATCTCCGCTCTAACAATGGGATTCGTTGCCCACAGGGCGGAATGGTGGGCTGTGAAGATCCCTCCTATTCCTTTCTTTGGATTGGTGGATACATCTCGCTATTTTAATACATTTTTAAATATCCGATGTGAGGTATTGACGTCACCACCAGTATTCGGTAGAGAGTGAGATGCTATGCTACTAGCCTCATGTACATGTATAGACCGTCTCGAATTTCAACAGAGAAGGTGCTATGCTAGCCTCATCAAATCAAATGTTATTGGTCACATACACATGGTTAGTAGATGTTAATGCGAGTGTTGCGAAATGCTTGTGCTTCTAGTTCCGACTATGCAGTAAAATCTAACAAGTAACCTAACAAATTCACAACAACTATCTTATACACACAAATGTAAAGAGATGAATAAGAATATGTACATGTACAGTTGAAGTCAGAAGTTTACATACACCTTAGCCAACTACATTTAAACTCAGTTTTTCACAATTTCTGACATTTAATCCCAGTAAATATTCCCTGTTTTAGGTCAGTTAGGATCACCAAATGTTTAGCAGATGCTAAACTACAGGACTGTTTTGCTATCACAGAATGGAACATGTTCCGGGATTTTTGCCATGGCATTGAGGAGTACACAACATCAGTCACTGGCTTTATCAATAAGTGCATCGAGGGCGTCATCCCCACAGTGACTGTACATACATACCCCAACCAGAAGCCATGGATTACAGGCAACATTCATACTGAGCTAAAGGGTAGAGCTGCCGCTTTCAAGGTGCAGGACTCTAAGCCAGAAGCTTACAAGAAATCCTGCTATGCCCTGTGACAAACCATCAAACAGGCAAAGCATCAATACAGGGCTAAGATTGAGTCATACTACACCTGCTCCGATGCTCGTCTTATTTGGCACGGCTTGCAAACTATTACAGACTACAAAGGGAAGCACAGCCGCGAGCTGCCAAGTGACACGAGCCTACCAGACGAGCTAAATCACTTCTATGCTCGCTTCGAGGCAAGCAACACTGAGGCATGCATGAGAGCATCAGCTGTTCTGGACGACTATGTGATCACGCTCTCCGTAGCTGATGTGAGTAAGACCTTTAAACAGGTCAACATACACAAGGCTGCGGGGCCAGATGGATTTCCAGGACATGTGCTCCGGGCATGTGCTGACCAACTGGCAGGTGTGTTCACTGACATTTTCAACATATCCCTGATTGAGTCTGTAATAGCAACATGTTTCAAGCAGACCACCATAGTCCCTGTGCCCAAGAACACAAAGGCAACCTGCTTAAATGACTACAGACCCATAGCACTCACGTCCGTAGCCATGAAGTGCTTTGAAAGGTTGGTAATGGCTCACATCAACACCATTATCCCAGAAACCCTAGACCCATTCCAATTTGCATACCGCCCAAACAGATCCACAGATGATGCAATCTCTACTGCACTCCACACTGCCCTTTCCCACCTGAGCAAAAGGAACACTTATGTGAGAATGCTATTCATTGACTACAGCTTAGCGTTCCACACCACAGTACCCTCAAAGCTCATCACTCAGCTAAGGAACCTGGGACTAAATACCTTCCTCTGCAACTCGATCCTGGACTTCCTGACGGGCTTCCCCCAGGTGGTGAGGGTAGGTAGCAACACATCTGCCACGCTGATCCTCAACACAGGAACACCCCAGGGGTGCATGATCAGTCCCCTCATGTACTCCCTGTTCACCCACGACCATGCAGTCACGACTGCAAAAACCATCATTAAGTTTGCAGATGACACAACAGTGGTAGGCTTGATCACCGACAACGACGAGACAGCCTATAAGGAGGAGGTCAGAGACCTGGCCGGGTGGTGCCAGAATAACAACCTATCCCTCAACATAACCAAGACTAAGGAGATGATTGTGGACTACAGGAAAAGGAGGACCGAGCATGCCCCCATTCTCATCGACGGGGCTGTAATGGAGCAGGTTGAGCGCTTCAAGTTCCTTGGTGTCCACATTAACAACAAACTAAAATGGTCCAAACACACCAAGACAGTCGTTAAGAGGGCACAACAAAGCCTATTCCGCCTCAGGAAACTAAAAAGATTTGTCATGGGTGCTGAGATCCTCAAAAGGTTCTAAAGCTGCAACATCGAGAGCATCACTGCCTGGTACGGAAATTGCTCGGCCTCCGACTGCAAGGCACTACAGAGGGTAGTGCATACGGCCCAGTACATCACTGGGGCCAAGCTTCCTGCCATCCAGGACCTCTACACCAGGCGGTGTCAGAGGAAGGCCCTAAAAATTGTCAAAGACCCCAGCCACCCTAGTCATAGACTGTTCTCTCTACTACCACATGGTAAGTGGTACCGGAGTGCCAAGTCTAGGACAAAAAGGCTTCTCAAAAGTTTTTACCCTGAAGCAATAAGACTACTGAACAGGTAATCAAATGGCTATCCCCCAACCCCTCTTTTTACGCTGCTGCTGCTCTGTTTATCATATATGCATAGTCACTTTCACCATATCTACATGTACATACTACCTCAATCAGCCTGACTATCCGGTGTCTGTATGTAGCCTCACTACTTTTATAGGCCTACTGTATATAGCCTGTCTTTTTACTGTTGTTTTATTTCTTTACCTACCCATTGTTCACCTCATACCTTTTTTGCACTATTGGTTAGAGCCTGTAAGTAAGCAATTCACTGTAAGGTCTACACCTGTTGTATTCGGCACACGTGACAAATAGACTTTGATTTGATTTGTCAGAATACTAGTAGAGAGAATTATTTATTTCAGCTTTTTTTCTTTCATTACATTCCCAGGGGTCAGAAGTTTACATACACTCAATTAGTATTTGGGAGCATTGCCTTTCAATTGTTTAACTTGGGTCAAGCGTTTCAGGTAGCCTTCCGACAAGCTTCCCACAATAAGTTGGGTGAATTTTGGCCCATTTTTGCCCTCTGTGCTCACACACGCTTTTTCAGTTCTGCCCACAAATGTTCTATGGGATTGAGGTCAGGGCTTTGTGATGGCCACTCAAAAACTTTGACTTTGTTGTCCTTAAGCCATTTTGCTACAACTTTGGAAGTGTGCTTGGGGTCATTGTCAATTTGGAAGGCCCATTTGCGACCAAGCTTTGAGTTGCTTCAATATATTGTGGTATCCCAGGAGGTTTACCCCGGGGGATGTTAATAGAGGGGAGTTATGTGAGGCGACGTTGGCTCCCTCTGCTGGGAATACGAGAGCTGGGCACCCCGACACGGACAGCTCTAAGTGGAGGTAATTAGAGGAAAGTGCCAACCAGCCGTGGAGGCCAAATAAAAGGAGTATGGTGGCACACCGCGAGAGAGAACGGGGAGAGACCGGGGTGAGACCGACACCAAGCAGAATTAGAGAAGAAGGACCGAGCCAAACCTAAGTGATTTTCTTTGTTATGCTTATTTTCTGTCTTAGAAAGTTGTTTTTGTGGACTAAAGTCTCCCTGTCTCTGTGTCAATCTCTGCACGCTCAACGCAACACCCCACGGTTTACCACATATGTTGGAGAATGCTTGCATCTCAGTAGCTTTGGGTGCTGTGGGCTCGAGCGTATGGAGATCACCATGGTGGAGCTGGTGGCTCAGTTCATCCTCAGCCAGCAGAAGCAACAGGCTCTCCAGGAGCAAGCACTGGAGGAGCAGCACCAACAAAACTGCAGACTGGTAGTGGAGGTAGCCCAGTTGAAGGTTGGGAGGGCTCAGGAGTGCGGCCCGAATCAGTTCCTGGTTCAGTTAAGGGAGGAAGATGACGTGGAGACGTATTTGTGCAGCTTCGAGAGGATGACACAGAGGGAAGGATGGCCCAAGCCCAAGTGGTTCAGCCTATTGGCACCCTACCTCTCTGTGAAGGCCCAGAAGGCCTACTTTGATTTGAACACTTACCAGGCCGTGAATTATGAGGGACTCAAAGGGGAGATACTGAGCCGTTATGTGTTCAATCTCAAACGCCGTGCACAGCTGGTCCACGACTGGGCCTTTGACCCCACCCTTTCCCCCCCGTGCTCAGATGAGCGACCTGGTGCGCCTGACCAAGGGCTGGCTACTGACGGAAGTACCCTCCCTCCCGATGCTCGACAAGCTCGTCCTGGATAAATACCTTCGGGCCCTGCCATACGAGACAAAGAAGACGGTAGGCATGCAGAACCCCCAGAGCCTGAAGGAATTGCAGACCGCTGTGGAAATTCACCAGAATACCCAGGACCTGCTGAGAGGGGCCCGAGAGGAGATGCGGCCAGGGGGATGAACAACACATAGAGAGGGAGGGGCTGAAGGGGGCCCGGACGGACCAGCCGAGGCTGTAAAGCTGGAGGGGGCCCCAAACCAACGACGTCGGCGGCTGCTGGACCCAGATCAGAGACGCTGCTATAAGTGCGCACGGATCCGTGGAACATCATATCCACACCTGTCCGTGAGGAAAAAGTGCGTCAACGGCCGGAAACCAGAAGCCCGGACGGTGGCGGTCCAGCAGGAAGTGACAACAATGGTAGAAATGGGGGGTACTGGAGGAGTCACAAAGTGAGTGGTCTATTCCCATAGGGTCCTTTGCTGTTGTTCTGGGATTGATTTGCACTTTTCGCACCAAAGTACGTTCATCTCTAGGAGACAGAACACGTCTCCTTCCTGAGCGGTATGACGGCTGCGTGGTCTCGTGGTGTTTATACTTGCGTACATATGAACGTTTTTTTCTGGGGTCTTGGCTGATTTATTTTGATTTTCCCATGATGTCAACCTTAAAGGTTTGAAGGTAGTCCTTGAAATACATCCACAGGTACACCTCCAATTGACTCAAATTATGTCAATTAGCCCATCAGAATCTTCTAAAGCCACGACATAATTTTCTGGAATTTTCCAAGCTGTTTAAAGGCACAGTCAACTAAGTGTATGTAAACTTCTGACCCACTGGAATAGTGATACAGTGAATTATAAGTGAACTAATCTCTCTGTAAACAATTGTTGTAAACATTACTTGTGTCATACACAAAGTAGATGTCCTAACCGACTTGCTAAAACTATAGTTTTGTTAACAACAAATTTGTGGAGTGGTTGAAAAACGAGTTTTAATGACTCCAACCTAAGTGTATGTAAACTTCCGACTTCAACTTAAGCTGCATCCCTGTCTCACCCCCTGGCCCTGTGGAAAGAAATTTGTTTTTGCCAATTTTAGCCTCACACTTGTTGTGTACATGGATTATATAAATGTTGTATGTTTCCGACTTCAACTGTAAATATATGGATAAGGATGTCGTGCAGCAGCGACAAGATGCAGTAGATGGTGTAGAATACAACATATACATATGAGAATAGTAATGTAGGATATGTAAACATTATTCAAGTGACGCTATTTAAAGTGACTGGTGATAAATAAACAGACTTAATAAAGTTAAGTGGCCAGAGATTTGAGTCTGTTTGTTGGCAGCAGCCTCTCTATGTCAGTGATGGCTGTCTAACAGTCTGATGGCCTTGAGATGATTTTCAGTCTCTTGGTCCCAGCTTTGATGCACCTGTACTGACCTCGCCTTCTGGATGACAGTGGTGTGAACAGGCAGTGGCTCGGGTGGTTGTTGTACTTGATGATCTTTTTGGCTTTCCTGTGACATTGGCCGCTGTAGGTGTGCTGGAGGGCAGGTAGTTTGCCCCCGGTGATGCGTTGTGCAGAACCCACTACCCTCTGGAGAGCCTTGCAGAAATTCTTAGTTTGTGCAAACCCACAGTTGCATCAGCAGTCTGGGTGGCTGGTCTCAGACGATCCTGCAGGTGAAGAAGCTGGATGTGGAGATCCTGGACTGGCGTGGTTACACGTGGTCTGCAGTTGTGAGGCCGGTTGGACGTATTCTCTAAAATGATGTTGGAGGCGGCTTATGGTAGAGAAATTAACATTGCATTCTCTGGTAACAGCTCTGGTGGAAATTCCTGCAGTCAGCATGGCAATTGCATGCTCCCTCTAAACTTGAGACATCTGTGGCATTGTGTTGTGTGACAAAATAACACATTTTAGCAGCCTCTTATTGTCCCGAGCACAAGGTGCACCTTCGTAATGCTCATGCTGTTTTATCAGCTTCTTGATATACAACACCAGTTAGGTGGATGGAATATCTTGGGCAAAGGAGAAATGCTCACTAACAGGGATGTAAAGAAATTTGTGGACAAAATTTCTGACAAATAAGCTTTTTTTTACAAAGGAAACTTCCTATGGGAAGTCCAGAAATGTATTGTATGCTGCTGCATAAATGATGTAATATGACAGGGAGATATGTAGACTATAGCTAAGAAAGTAATACTAAGTGTATGTTCGTTGCTCATGTGCCTCACCCTAATAATTTAATCCCTTTTCTCCTCATAACTTAACCTACTGTTCTGACTTGGTGATGCACATTTAGCCTATAGCCTGTCTTAGAGAAATGTCATGCTTAAATATTGAAAGAGCTTTCATTGTCTGCTTATATGCCCCCAGTATTTATCCTATGGTTCTGACTTGGTGTACAGGGAGAAAACTGATAGAATGGCCCATGTTCTGAATTCTGTTGCTGTACATTTCAAAAGTGCTGAACAAATATTTATATTTACTATGTCCCTCCTAGCTCGCTCAATAATGTATCAATTGAAATTGCCAATTATCTGTTCGTCGTCCCTTATGCCATAGTTTGCACGTCTGACTTGTCAGTCGAAACCACATTTGTTAAAGCAAGTCAGTCATATCTGCTATGTTACTGTATTTGTATGTATTATGGATCCCCATTAGCTGCTGCCAAATCACCAGCGACTCTTTCTGGGGTCCAGCAAAATTAAGGCAGTATATACAATTTTAAAACATTACAATACATTCACAGATTTCACAACACACTGTGTGCATTCAGGCCCCTACTCAACCACTACCACCTATCTACAGTACCAAATCCATGTGTATGTTATCGAATGTGGGTGTGTGTGTGTGTGTGTGTGTGTGTGTGTGTGCCAATGTTTGTGTGTGTGTGTGTTGTGTGTTTTTGTGTGTGTGTACGCATGTGTCTGTGCCAATGTTTGTGTTGCTTCACAGTCCCCGCTGTTCCATAAGGTGTTTTTTATCTGTTTATAAAATCTAATTTTACTACTTGCGTCAGTTACTTGATGTGGAATAGAGTTCCATGTAGTCATGGCTCTGTGTAGTACTGTGGAATAGAGTTCCATGTAGTCATGGCTCTGTGTAGTACTGTGGAATAGAGTTCCATGTAGTCATGGCTCTGTGTAGTACTGTGGAATAGAGTTCCATGTAGTCATGGCTCTGTGTAGTACTGTGTGCCTCCCATTGTAAGGGGTGTTAACTGGCGGCAGAGAAGTCAGATGCAGGAGAGAAATAACTGTTTCCAACAGCTCAGTTTATTAACAAAACCCAACGGAAAACAGAATAATTAAATAAATGGGTACATAGTCCAACGCACACCAGGACAGACAAGCACTTACAGTAAACAATCACCGACAAGGACATGAGGGGGAACAGAGGGTAAAATACACAACATGTAATTGATGGGATTGGAACCAGGTGTGATGGAAGACAATACAAAACCAAAGGAAAATGAATAGAGGATCAGCGATGGCTAGAAGGTCGGTGACTTCGACCTTCGAGTACGCCGGGCCCCCCCCGATGTCCAGAGGGGGCGGAGGAACCTCCCACACCTTAGACTCCTGGAGCGGACCAACCACCAACGGCCTGAGGAGGGACACATGGAACGAGGGGTTAATACGGTCATCGGGGGGAAGCTGTAACCTGTAACACACCTCGTTCAGTCTCCTAAGGACTTTGAATGGCCCCACAAACCGTGGGCCCAGCTTCCGGAAGGGCAGGCGAAGGGGCAGGTTTCAGGATGAGAGCCAGACAAGGTCCCCGGTTCAATTAGTCTGCGCCCACTTTCTGGCACAGCACGGCGCACTGAAGGTGGACATGGGTGGCGTCCCATGTTTCCTCCACGTGCCAGAACAAGTCGTCCACTGCAGGAGCCTCGGTCTGACTCTGATGCCAAGCATACAGAACCATCTGGTACCCCAATACACACTGGAAGGGGGTGAGGTTAGTGGAGGAGTGGCAGAGCGAGTTCTGGTCCATCTCTGCCCAGGGCACGAACGCTGCCCACTCCCCCGGCCAGTCCTGGCAATAGGACCTCAGAAACCTACCCACATCCTGGTTTACTCTCACCACCTGCCCGCTACTCGGGGTGAAAACCTGAGGTAAGGCTGACCGAGACCCCCAGACGTTCCATGAACGCCTTCCAGACCCTCGACGTGAACTCGGGACCCTGATCAGACACTATATCCTCAGGCACCCGTATTGCCTGAAGACGTGTCTAAACAAGGCCTCCACAGTCTGTAAGGCCGGGCAAAGGGAGGAGACGACGGGACTTAGAAAAACGAACCACACCGACCAGGATCGCGGCGTTACCCTGGGAGGGAGGAAGATCGGTCAGGAAATCTACCGACAGGTGCAACCACGGCCGTTGTGGAACGGGTAAGTGTTGTAACTTGCCTCTGGGCAGGAGCCTAGGAGCCTTGCACGGGGCGCACACCGAGCAGGAGGAAACATAAACCCTCACATCCTTAGCCAAGGTGGGCCACCAGTACTTCCCAGTCAGACAGCGCACCGTCCGACTGATCCCCAGATGACCAGAGGAGGGTGATGTGTTGGCCCAATTGATCAACTGGTCACCGACAGCAGACGGAACGTACAGACGCCCGACGGGACACTGGAGGGGAGCGGCCTATGTACCGAACTGATGGAGCATTCATCAACCTGTACGGCATGACGAGATACTCATAATGCCTTGAGGTGGTACTAAACGCCGTCTTCCACCCAGATACGCACCAGGTTGTACTCGCTCCTGAGATCTAGTTTAGTGAAGAAGCGCGCCCCGTGCATTGACTCAATCGCCGTGGCAATGAGAGGTAGCGGGTAACTGTATCTCACCGTTATTTGATTGAGACCTCGATAGTCAATGCACGGGCGCAGACCTCCCTCCTTCACAAAAAATAAACTTGAGGAGGCGGGTGAAGTGGAGGACCAAATGTACCCCTGACGCAGGGATTCAGAGACATGTGTCTCCATAGTCGCCGTTTCCGCTTGCGACAGGGGATACACGTGACCCCTGGGAAGTGCAGCATCTACCAGGAGATTTATCGCACAATCTCCCCGTTGATGGGGTGGTAATTGAATCGCCTTCGTCTTACAGAAGGTGAGAGACAAATCGGCATATTCGGGGGGATACTTATGGTGGAGACCTGGTCTGGACTTTCCACCGTTGCAGCACCAACGGAAACCCCTACACACCTCCCCGAGCACTCTCGCGACCACCCCGTGAGAGCCCTCTGTTGCCATGAAATGGTGGGGTCATGATGAGCTAACCAGGGGAGGCCTAGTACCACGGGAAATGCAGGAGAGTCAATGAGGAAGAGACTAATTCTCTCCTCGTGAACCTCCTGCGTCACCATTACCAGGGAGATGGTGGCTTCCCTGATTAGTCTGGACCCTAATGGTTGACTATCCAGAGCTTGTACCGGGAAAGGTCTAACCACAGGAATAATGGGGATCCCTAAACTAAGGGCGAACACTCTGTCGATAAAATTCCCAGCCGTGCCTGAGATGATGAGCGCCTTATGCTGGGAATGCTGGGAAAGCTCAGGAAAACACACAGGTACAAACAGATGGACAACAGAGGACTCTGGATGAGAATGATGTAGACTCACCTGGGGTGACGCCAGAGTGCCCTGCCTGCTGCCTCGACTCCCAGAGGGACCAACCCGGCACCGACTGGCAGTGTGTCCTCTGCGGCCACAGATGGTGCACGTGCGGTCCCTCCTCCAGCCTTCCTAAGTGCAGCCCCTCCCAGCTCCATGGGCAACGGAGCAGGGATGCTGGAAGATGGAACCGACAGAGTCCTCTATGGACGTCCGCTGGTGACCAGATCCACCAGTTGGTCAAAAGTGATGGTGGCATCCCTGCAGGCCAACTCCTGTGGGACGTCCTCGCACAGGCTGCATCAGTAGTGGTCGATAAGGGCCCTGTCATTTCATCCTGCTCCGGCGATCAAGGCCCAGAATTCCTGGGCTCTCCTCGTCCCCTACCTCAAGTGGAAGAGCCGTTCCCCCGCCACTCTACCCTCGGGCGGATAGTCGAAGACGGCCCGGAAGCGGCAGATGAACTCCTCGAAGTGGTCCAACGCCGCGTCTCCTTCTCCCCACACGGCTTTTGCCCATTCCCGAGAGGCATGAAACTAAGGTGGACACCCATTCCCTTCCCGAAGGAGCTGGGTGAACGGTGGCCAGGTACAGGTCCAGCTGTAATAGGAACAACTAGCACCGTGCTGCCGTCCCATCATACTCCCTGGGAAGGGAGAGACACATCCCACCGGGACTGGATATAGGAGGGACGGTTAGAGGTAACCCCGGTTGCGCTGGTCGAGGCGCTGGAGAGACTTCCTGTCCTAGTTACGTTCAACTAGCAACATTCGGTTCTTGTCCTTTGCAGATGCTACATTACTGGAAATAGTTTGTACATACAGATTTACATTTTTCTTAATTTAACTAGGCAAGTCAGTTAACTTCTTGCGTCGAGCAATCCCGTATCCGGGAGCGTAATCATAGCCTCAAGCTCATTAGCATAACGCAACATTAACTATTCATGAAAATCGCAAATGAAATGAAAGAAATATATTCACTCACAAGCTTAGCCTTTTGTTTGTCCCTCACGACGCCAGGACAGCGGAGTCAATCACCACCTTCCGGAGACACCTGAAACCCCACCTCTTCAAGGAATACCTAGGATAGGATAAGTAATCCTTCTCACCCCCCTTAAATGATTTAGATGCACTATTGTAAAGTGGCTGTTCCACTGGATGTCAGAAGGTGAATTCACCAATTTGTAAGTCGCTCTGGATAAGAGCGTCTGCTAAATGACTTAAATGTAAATGTAATGTAATGTTAAAACTGTTAAGGCTATGCACAATACTGCCCCCTTTGGAGGAATTGCGTGCCCATAGTAAACAGAAAAAAAATCTGTCCAAAATTGCTAATATATGCATATAATAATAATTATTGAATAGAAAACACTCTAAAGCTTCTAAAACCGTTCGAATTATGTCTGTATGTAAAGCAGAACTCACAGGGCAGCCATTCTCCCAAACTCTCTCTCTCATCAGGAAAGTTACCCCAACTTTGACGTCATCGCCCCCACCCTTCCCAACCAGCTACGGATCTGGGATCAGTTTCTGTGTCTTCAGCATGCTGTGTTCTTTCAATGGGGCGCGTAATGAAGAAAATCCCTCGAGCTTTGACCGGTTGGCGGGCAAAATACTGAAGTGTCACGAGAATTTTGCTGCGCGTCAGGGCGCAATTGAAGACGCAGCACTCTTTTTTCCACATTGTCTGAGGAGAGTTGCGTTCTTTTGTTTGAATCGCCAATTGTTTTGTACGTTAATAACATCCTAAAGCTTGATTCTGCACTTAGTTTGGCCAGTTTAGTCGACATATAATATGTAATTTTGAAGTTTTGATGCGCAACTGTTCGTGATCAGAAGTCCTTTTTGGTACATTTCACCTGAAGCTGTTAGCATATGCTAATACAAAGACACACAAACTGAAACCAAACGTTATATTAGGTACAGTGCCTTGCGAAAGTATTCGGCCCCCTTGAACTTTGCGACCTTTTGCCACATTTCAGGCTTCAAACATAAAGATATAAAACTGTATTTTTTTGTGAAGAATCAACAACAAGTGGGACACAATCATGAAGTGGAACGACATTTATTGGATATTTCAATCTTTTTTAACAAATCAAAAACTGAAAAATTGGACTACCTGGCTGTCCCAAGTCCACCTGGTCGTGCTGCTGCTCCAGTTTCAGCTGTTCTGCCAGCGGTTTTAGAACCCTGACCTGTTCACCGGACATGCTACCTTGTCCCGGACCTGCTGTTTTCGACTCTCTCTCTACCGTGCCTGCTGTCTCTAACTCTGAATGCTCTAAATGCCATTCTACAGAGTTTTTCCTAGCCACCGTGCTTCTACATCTGCATTACTTGCTGTTTGGGGTTTTAGGCGGGGTTTCTGTACAGCACTTTGTGACATCGGCAGATGTAAAAAGGGCTTCATTAATATATTTGATTGATTGATTGATAATTCGGGCATTGTTACTTCCCCAAATGACGGTGTGATAATGGCTCTGGAGGGGATGGCTGTCGTTTTACGGTCTCCTAACCAACTGCCCTATTTTGTTTATTTTTTTTCGCATTGTTTGTAGCTCATTTTGTACATGTTGCTGCTACTGTTTCTTGTGACTGAAAAGAGCTTCTGGACATCAGAACAGCGATTACTCACCTCGAACTGGACTAAGATTTTTTTTGAATGAGTCCGACGTGAAGGATGTACTGCTTCGACAAGACAAGGCCCAAATCCCTGTCATTTGCATGAAGAAAAGACATAGAAAAAGAGGGAGAGTGGGGTGCCTTGTAATAATTTGCCAACCAATGGGTTAAACCACCACTACCGTCCATATAATTGGCCAACGTGCAAAGCATTGGAAAACAAACGGGAGAGAGTAATGGGGAAAATCCCGCGAGCTTTGACCCGTTGGCAGGCAAAATAGTGACGTGTCACGGGAAAATATCTGTGCGTCCTGGCTATTCTTTTATGTCGTCTGAGAAGAGTTGCGTTCATTCGGGCGAATCGCCAATTGTTTTGTACGTTAACCTGTTGCGATCGCGCAATCCCGGATCCGGGATTCTATTTATAGCCTCAAGCTCATTAGCATAACGCAACGTTAACTATTCATGAAAATCGCAAATGAAATGAAATAAATATATTTGCTCTCAAGCTTAGACTTTTGTTAACAACACTGTCATCTCAGATTTTCAAAATATGCTTTTCAACCATAGCTAAACAAGCATTTGTGTAAGAGTATTGATTGCTAACATAGCTATAAGCCTAGAATTCAGCCAGCAACATTTTCACAAAAACAAGAAAATCATTCAAATAAAATCATTTACCTTTGAAGAACTTCAGATGTTTTCAATGAGGAGACTCTCAGTTAGATAGCAAATGTTCAGTTTTTCAAAAAAATATTATTTGTGTTGGACAAATTGCTCCGTTTTGTTCACGTTTTGACATTGACATGGCGTCAATGTAAACAGAGATTTATGGATATAAATTGCATATTATTGAAAAAAACATAAATGTACTGTGTAACATGTCCTATTACTGTCATCTGATGATTTTCAAAAGGTTCGTGAATTATTTTTCTTTTAATCCTGCGTTTGTGATTGTGTCTTTTGCTTGACAAAATGGCTACATATTGTATGTGTCTTAGTGGTGGTTTGATATACATATGTGCTATGTTTTCGCCGTAAAACATTTTAGAAATCTGACTCGCTTGGTAGATGAACAAGGTGTTTATCTTTCATTTTAGCTATTGGACTTGTTAATGTGTGGAGGTTAAATATTTCTAAGAATATTTTTGCATTCTGTGCGCCACGGTTTGAGTTGAGCGGGGTGGGGTGTGGTTCCCCTTGGGGAACCTGTAGTGGGAACACGTTAACATCACTGTCATCTCAGATTTTCAAAATATGCTTTTCAACTATAGCTACACAAGCATTTGTGTAAGAGTATCGATAGCTAGCATAGCATTAAGCCTAGCATTCAGCAGGCAACATTTTCACAAAAACAAGAAAAGCATTCAAATAAAATAATTTACCTTTGAAGAGCTTCGGATGTTTTCAATGAGGAGACTCTCAGTTAGATAGCAAATGTTCAGTTTTTCCAAAAAGATTATTTGTGTTGGAGAAATCGCTCCGTTTTGTTCATCACGTTTGGCTAAAAAAAGACCGGAAAATGCAGTCACTAACAACGCCAAACTTTTTTCCAAATTAGCTCCATAATATCAACAGAAACATGGCAAACGTTGTTTAGAATCAATCCTCAAGGTGTGTTTCACATATCTATTCGATAATCTATCAGTGGTGGCAGTTGGCTTCTCATCAGAAGCAAACGGAAAAATACTGCAGCTGGAGATTACGCAATAATTGCGACGGAGGACACCAAGCGATCACCTGGTAGATGTAGTCTCTTATGGTCAATCTTCCAATGATATGCCAACAAATATGTCACAATGCTGTCGACACCTTTGGGGAAGTGACAGAACGCCTAAGCTCATTCGTGGCCCATTCACAGCAATATAAGGAGTCATTGGCATGAGGTGGTTTTAAAAAATGCGGCACTTCCTGATTGGATTTTTATCTGGGTTTTTTTCTGGCACTCACAGACAATATCTTTGCAGTTTTGGAAACGTCAGAGTGATTTCTTTCCAAAGCTGTCAATTATATGCATAGTCGAGCATCTTTTCGTGACAAAATATCTTACGTTTTTCATCCAAAAATTAAAATAGCGCCCCCTATATCCAAGAAGTTAACGTAAACACTTAAAACCCAGGATTCTGTAAAGGCATAACCCAATCAGGATATGTCTTTACTTTTAGCTTCCTGTGCCAACTGGAAGTGCCATAAGTGGTGTCACAGGGGCTGTTTCTAAGGGTTAAAAAAGTCAGATCTTTCCAAAACTTCACATGTGCAATTAGGCAACCCTCATGAACTGTAAATCAGTCATGTCTCCCATTAAATCTCCAAGAAAGACTAAATCACACACACACACAGATTGGAAGGAGGGACAGATTGGGGTGCGTAGAGACACACAGTGCCTGCAATAGTTAACTTTGTTCAAACTATTAAAGAACCGTCAGACCTAGAGTTCTGAAACTTTAGAAACCTGTTCTAGAGCTCAAGTCGATAGTGCGTGGTGAGTTATGTGGCTCTAGAAGGTTCTCGGACCGAGAAACAGCCTCGTACATTTGCAATAACTTCAATTACTACCCTCTGTAGTGCCTTGCAGTCAGAGGCCGAGCAATTGCAGTACCAGGCAGTGATGCAACCAGTCAGGATGCTCTCGATGTTGCAGTTCTAGAACCTTTTGAGGATCTCAGCACCCATGCCAAATCTTTTTAGTTTCCTGAGGTGGAATAGTCTTTGTCGCGCCCTCTTCACAACTGTCTTGGTGTGTTTGGACTATTTTAGTTTGTTGTTAATGTGGACACCAAGGAACTTGAAGCGCTCAACCTGCTCCATTACAGCCCCGTCGATGAGAATGGGGGCGTGCTCGGTCCTCCTTTTCCTGTAGTCCACAATCATCTCCTTAGTCTTGGTTACGTTGAGGGATAGGTTGTTATTCTGGCACCACCCGGCCAGGTCTCTGACCTCCTCCTTATAGGCTGTCTCGTCGTTGTCGGTGATCAGGCCTACCACTGTTGTGTCGTCTGCAAACTTAATGATGGTTTTTGCAGTCGTGCCTGCCATGCAGTCGTGGGTGAACAGGGAGTACAGGAGGGGACTGAGCACGCACCCCTGGGGAGATCCAGTGTTGAGGATCAGCGTGGCAGATGTGTTGCTACCTAACCTTACCACCTGGGGGAAGCCTGTCAGGAAGTCCAGGATTGAGTTGCAGAGGAAAGAATTTAGTCCCAGGATCCTTAGCTGAGTGATGAGCTTTGAGGGTACTATGGTGTTGAACGCCGAGCTGTAGTCAATGAATAGCATTCTCACATAAGTGTTCCTTTTGTTCAGGTGGGAAAGGGCAGTGTGGAGTGCAGTAGAGATTGCATCATCTGTGGATCTGTTTGGGCGGTATGCAAATTGGATTGGGTCTAGGGTTTCTGGGATAATGGTGTTGATGTGAGCCATTACCAACCTTTCAAAGCACTTCATGGCTACGGACGTGAGTGCTATGGGTCTGTAGTCATTGAAGCAGGTTGCCTTTGTGTTCTTGGACACGGGGACTACGGTGGTCTGCTTGAAACATGTTGGTATTACAGACTCAATCAGGGACATGTTGAAAATCTCAGTGAACACACCTGCCAGTTGGTCAGCACATGCCTGGAGCACATGTCCTGGAAATCCATCTGGCCCCGCAGCCTTGTGTATGTTGACCTGTTTAAAGGTCTTACTCACATCAGCTACGGAGAGCGTGATCACACAGTCGTCCAGAACAGCTGATGCTCTCATGCATGCCTCAGTGTTGCTTGCCTCGAAGCGAGCATAGAAGTGATTTAGCTCGTCTGGTAGGATCGTGTCACGAGGCAGCTCGCGGCTGTGCTTCCCTTTGTAGTCTGTAATAGTTTGCAAGCCGTGCCAAATAAGACGAGCGTCGGAGCAGGTGTAGTATGATTCAATCTTAGCCCTGTATTGATGCTTTGCCTGTTTGATGATTTGTCACAGGGCATAGCAGGATTTCTTGTAAGCTTCAGGGTTAGAGTCCTGCACCTTGAAAGTGGCAGCTCTACCCTTTAGCTCAGTATGAATGTTGCCTGTAATCCATGTCTTCTGGTTGGGGTATGTATGTACAGTCACTGTGGGGATGACGCCCTGATGTTGTGTACTCCTCAATGCCATGGGAAAAATCCCGGAACATGTTCCATTCTGTGATATCAAAACAGTCCTGTAGTTTAGCATCTGCTAAACATTTGGTGATCCTAACTGACCTAAAACAGGGAATATTTACTGGGATTAAATGTCAGAAATTGTGAAAAACTAAGTTTAAATGTAGTTGGCTAAGGTGTATGTAAACTTCCAACTTCCACTGTACATGTACATATTCTTATTAATCTCTTTACATTTGTGTGTATAAGATAGTTGTTGTGAATTTGTTAGGTTACTTGTTAGATTTTACTGCATAGTTGGAACTAGAAGCACAAGCATTTCGCAACACTCGCATTAACATCTACTAACCATGTGTATGTGACCAATAACATTTGATTTGATGAGGCTAGCATAGCACCTTCTCTGTTGAAATTTGAGACGGTCTATACATGTACATGAGGCTAGTAGCATAGCATCTCACTCTCTACCGAATACTGGTGGTGACGTCAATACCTCACATCGGATATTTAAAAATGTATTAAAATAGCGAGATGTATCCACCAATCCAAAGAAAGGAATAGGAGGGATCTTCACAGCCCACCATTCCGCCCTGTGGACAACGAATCCCATTGTTAGAGCGGAGATGCAGGCATCTCATCACTATATCCAGTATCTGTGCTACTAGTCTACTTGTCCACTTTTAAAGCTGCAATATGTCACTTTTTGGGCGACTCGACCAAATTCACATAGAAATGTGAGTTATAGATCTGTCATTCTTATTGTCTAAAATGACTCATCTAGAGGTATTTTGTATTTGTGTTTATTATGGATCCCCATTAGCTGCTGCCAAAGCAGCAGCTACTCTTCCTGGGGTCCAGCAAAATTAAGGCAATTTATACCATTTTTACAATACATTCACAGATTGCACAACACACTGTGTGCCCTCAGGCCCCTACTCCACCACTACCACATATCTACAGTACTAAATCCATGTGTATGTATAGTGCGTATGTTATCATATGTGTGTGTGTGTGTGTGTGTGGGTGCATGTGTCTGTGCCAATGTTTGCATTGCTTCACAGTCCCCGTTGTTCCATAAAGTGTTTTTAATCTGTTTATAAAATCTAATTTTACTGCTTTCTTCGGTTACTTGATGTGGAATAGAGTTCCATGTAGTCATGGCTCTATTTAATACTCTGTGCCTCCCAGTCTGTTCTGAATTTGGGGACTGTGAAGAGACCTCTTGTGGCATGTTTTGTGTGGTATGCATGAGTGTCCGAGCTGTGTGCCAGTAGTTTAGACAGACAGCTCAGTGCATTCAACATTTCAAAACCCCTCATAAATAAAAGTAATGATGAAGTCAATCTCTCCTCCACTTTCAGCCAGGAGAGATTGACATGCGTATTGTTAGTATTAGCTCTCTGTGTACATCCAAGGGCCAGCCGTGCTGCTCTGTTCGTAGCCAATTGTAATTTTCCTAAGTCTTTTTTTGTGGCACCTGACCACACGACTGAACAGGTGGTCAAGGTGCGACTAAACTAGGGCCTGTAGGACCTTCCTTGTCGATAGTGCTTTTAAGAAGGCAGAGCATCGCTTTATTATAGACAGACTTCTCCCCACCTTAGGAACTACTGCATCAATATGTTTTGACCGTGACAGTTTACAATCTAGTGTTACTCCAAGCAGTTTAGTCTCAACCTCAATCTCAACTTGCTCAATTTCCACATAATTTAGTACAAGATTTAGTTCAGGTTTAGGGTTTAGTGAGTGTTTGTTTCAAATACAATGCTTTTAGTTCTAGAAATATTTAGGGCTAACTTATTCCTTGCCACATACTCTGAAACAAACTGCAGCTCTTTGTTGAGTGTTGCAGTCATTTCAGTCTCTGTAGTAGCTGACGTGTTGTAGTGTTGAGTCATCCACAGACATAGACACACTGGCTTTACTCAGGCAGTGGCATGTCGACAGTCAAAATTGAAAACAGCAAAGTCTTATGGGTGTAAACATGATACAAAACATGAGAATGAATGTTCTTGGTTTGTCTGCAGGTTCACAGCGACACCTTGTGGATAAAAGTATTGTAATCTTCTGGAGCTCAGTGATGTTTGGTCAAATATTTTATTAACATTTTGTAAATTCACTCCAACAGAGGCACTGTGGTAATGTTGATTAGGAAGTTCATCAAAGAAGTTAATATATACTTTATAAATCTCTTTATATTATGTGATAAATGCTATACTGCAGAGTAACCTTTATATTATGTGATAAATGGTATACTGCATAGTAACCTTTATATTATGTGATAAATGGCATACTGCATAGTAACCTTTATATTATGTGATAAATGGTATACTGCATAGTAACGTCATGATAAGGGTAAATTAACAGCATGCAATCGGTACAAATACAAACACTCCTATGTCAAGTCTGTCCTAGTTACTCTCTTCATCACAAAGAACCGATATATTTAAGATATTATTTCACCATTGATAAAAAGAATAAACACAATTGTTCAAAAGCCATTTTCATAAAAAATAGCTAGATATTTGAATAAGGCGCTTCATTGAAAGCAAGAGATAATTTGCTCCACTAGGAAGTATAAGAAATAAGACAAGTATGTTATAGAGAAGTGCTAGTCATGTTCAGGTCCCAGTCAGGTCAGGCTGCGGGTGTCTGTCCTCTGTGTCTGATGTTACACACCACTCCACTCTTTGGTCTCAAAGACCCAGTGTCCAGGATGTCAAAGGACTGGCCAGGCAGCAGGCTGAAGTCAAACCTCTGGAACAGCTTGGCCATCACTACCTTGGCCTCCATCTGTGAACAACAGATCTCTTTAAAGGATGACAAATCTGGTGTGCTCAACTATAAAAAAGTATATATTGGAGGCAGAAGTCCAGGAGTAATCTAACTAGGATGGATAATAGGATCAGCAGAGAACAATCCCAAATAAAGTTGTTTCAATGTATTTCATACGGACAGTCTGCTCACCTGTGCGAAGCTCTGTCCCAGACATGAGCGTGGTCCCAGGGAGAAGGGGTAGTAGCAGTAATAGGGTCTTCAGGACAGAAACAAACACAACATGTCTGTTAGCTCTTAAAGAGTGACTGAACGCACAGAGTCCAAATGTGTTTTTCTGTTGCTCATTAAGATAAACTAGATTGTTGTTGTTTGTGCCCCATGAGACCAGGTGGTGTAAAGTACTAAGTTCATCCCTGTTGCCTCTGATTGGGTAGACTCACTAAACACAAATGCTTCGATTGTAAATTATGTCGGAGTATTGAACTGTGACCCTGGCTATCCGTAGATTAAGAAAACAAGAATATCGTGCCGTCTGGTTTGCTTAATAAATAAGACATTTTAAATGATTTATACTTTTACTTTTGATACTTGAGGACACTTAAAACCAAATACTTTTCGACTTTTACTCAAGTAGTATTTTACTGGGTGACTTTCACTTTTACTTGAGTCATTTTCTTTGAAAGGCATCTTTACTTTTACTCAAGTGTGAAAATTGGGTGCTTTTCCCACCACTGCATGAGACACCATAAGAACAAAGCCAGTATCACTTCCTCAAAATAGTCCAAGTTAACTCAAGAAATCTGCAATTAATTCTGTTTTTTGTCGACAAGGTTTTAGTCGCGCAATTTTACATCTAGTTAAGGTGTTTAGTGCAGTATTTCTCAAGTAAAAAATGCGCTACATGTTGTCTTTTGTAAACAAAGTCCGATCCACTGTTCTGCCATCGGATAGAGCGTAATCACCACAGCTGTTTATCCCTCCGTGTTAGTGGGCGAAATCAAAACCCAACCACCATGTAAGTCATGACGAACTTTCACTTCATGACCAAAAGTAGCCCTTTCCTGCAATCACTGATCAAAAGTGCCGTCTTTGGCCTCATGGGTGGAAGATTATTAATATGTTTCATAAATTCATAATTGATATACACTAACGTTCAAAGGTTTGGGGTCACTTAGAAATGGCCTTGTTTTTGAAAGAAAGGAACCATTTTTGTTCGTTAAAATAACATCAAATTGATCAGAAATACAGCGTAGACATTGTTAATGTTGTAAATGACAATTGTAGCTGGAAACGGCAGATTTTTTATGGAATATCAACATAGGCGTACAGAGGCCCATTATCAGCAACCATCACTCCTGTGTTCCAATGGCACATTGTGTTAGCTAATCCAAGTTAAAATGTTTAAAAGGCTAATTGATCATTAGAAAACCCTTTTGCAATTATGTTAGCACAGCTGAAAACTGTTGTTCTGATTAAAAAAGAAATAAAACTGGCCTTCTTTAGACTAGTTGAGTATCTGGAGCATGGGTTTGATTACAGGCTACAGGCTCAAAATGGCCAGAAACAAATAACTTTCTTCTGAAACGCATCAGTCTATTCTTGTTCTGAGAAATGAAAGCTATTCCATGTGAGAAATTACCAAGATTGCCAAGATCTCGTACAATGCTGTGTACTATTCCCTTCACAGAACAGCGCTGAACAGGCAGTTAACCCACTGTTCCTAGGCTGTCATTGAAAATAAGAATTTGTTCTTAACTGACTTGCCTAGTTAAATAAAAATATTAGAGTGTCTAGTCTGAGAAACAGATGCCTCACAAGTCCTCAACTGGCAGCTTCATTAAATAGTATTAAAAAGTATTCAGACCCCTTCACTTTTTCCACATTTTGTTAAGTTACAGCCTTATTGTAAATGGATTCATTTGTTTTTTCCCCCTCATCAAAAGTTTTTGAAATGTTTGCAAATATTACATTCAAATAAGTATTCAGACTTTGTGCCGTCAGTACTCAGTACTTTGTTTAAGCACCTTTGGCAGCGATTACAGCCGTGAGTCTTCTTGGGTATAAGCTTGGCACATTCTCCCATTCTTCTCGGCAGATCCTCTCAAGCTCTATCAGGTTGGATGGGGAGCGTCGTTCCACAGCTATTTTCAGGTCTCTCCAGAGATGTTAGATCGGGTTCAAGTCCAGGCTCTGGCTGGGCCACTCAAGGACATTCAGAGACTTGTCCCAAAGTCACTCCTGCGTTGTCTTGGCTGTGTGCTTGGGGTCGTTGTCCCGTTGGAAGGTGAACCATCGCCCTAGTCTGAGGCCCTGAGCGCTCTGGAGCAGGTTTTAATCAAGGATCTCTCTGTACTTTGCTCCGTTCATCTTTGCCACAACCCTGACTTGTGTCCCAGTCCCTGCCGCTGAAAAACATCCCCACATCATGATGCTGCCACCACCATGCTTCACCGTTGGGATGGTGTTAGGTTTCCTCCAAACGTGACACTTGGCATTCAGGCCAATGAGTTCAATCTTGGTTTCATCAGACCAGAGAATCTTGTTTCTCATGGTCTGAGAGTCCTTTAGGTGCCTTTTGGCAAACTCCAAGTGCCATGTCATGTGCCTTTTACTGAGGAGTGGCTTCCGTCTGGCCACTCTACCATAAAGGCTTGATTGGTGGAGTGCTGCAGAGATGGTTGTCCTTCTGGAAGGTTCTCCCATCTCCACAGAGGAACTCTGGAGCTCTGTCAGAGTGACCATTGAGTTCTTGGTCACCTCGCTGACCAAGCCCCTTCTCCCCCGATTGCTCAGTTTAGCCGGGTGGTCAGCTCTAGGGAGAGTCTTGGTGGTCCAAAACTTCTTCCATTTAAGAATGATGGAGGCCACTGTGTTCTTGGGGGCCTTCAATGCCGCAGACATTTCTTTGGTACCCTACCCTAGATCTGTGCATTGACACAATCCTGTCTCGGAGCTCTATGGACAATTGCGTCAACCACATGGCTTGGTTTTTGCTCTGACATGCACTGTCAACAGTGGGACCTTACATATACAGGTGTGCGTCTTCCTAAAAAAAGAATAATAATAAATAAATTATTTTACCTTTATTTAACTAGGCAAGTCAGTTAACTTCTTCGATATAGGGGGCGCTCTTTTAATTTTTGGATAAAAAAACGTTCCCGTTTTAAACAAGATATTTTGTCACGAAAAGATGCTCGACTATGCATATAATTGACAGCTTTGGAAAGAAAACACTCTGACGTTTCCAAAACTGCAAAGATATTATCTGTGAGTGCCACAGAACTTATGCTACAGGCAAAACCAAGATGAAATTTCAAACAGGAAATGGCCCAGATTCTGAAGGCGCTGGGTTCCAATGTCTACACTTTCTGTCGTTTCCCCAAGGTGTCTGCAGCATTGTGACATATTTGTAGGCATATCATTGGAAGATTGACCATAAGAGACTACATTTACCAGGTGCCCGCTTGGTGTCCTCCGTCGAAATTATTGCGTAATCTCCAGCTGCGTGCATGTTTACATTTTCTTCAGAGGAGAAACACAACTGCCACGAATGATTTATCATCGAATAGATATGTGAAAAACACCTTGAGGATTGATTCTAAACAACGTTTGCCATGTTTCTGTCGATATTATGGAGTTAATTTGGAAAAAAGTTTGGCGTTGTAATGACTGAATTTTCGTTTTTTTTTTTTTGCCAAACATGATGAACAAAACGGAGCGATTTCTCCTACACAAATAATATTTTTGGAAAAACTGAACATTTGCTATCTGAGAGTCTCCTCATTGAAAACATCCGAAGTTCTTCAAAGGTAAATTATTTTATTTGAATGCTTTTCTTGTTTTTGTGAAAATGTTGCCTGCTGAATGCTAGGCTAATGCTATGCTAGCTATCAATACCTCTTACACAAATGTTTGTGTAGCGATGGTTGAAAAGCATATTTTGAAAATCTGAGATGACAGTGTTGTTAACAAAAGGCTAAGCTTGTGAGTGAATATATTTCTTTCATTTCATTTGCGATTTTTATGAATAGTTAACATTGCGTTACGCTAATGAGCTTGAGGCTATGATTACGCTCCCGGATACAGGATTGCTCGACGCTAGAGGTTAAGAACAAATTCTTATTTTCAATGACGGCCTAGGAACAGTGGGTTAACTGCCTGTTCAGGGGCAGAACGACAGATTTGTACCATGTCAGCTCAGGGATTTGAACTTGCAACCTTCCGGTTACTAGTCCAACGCTCTAACCACTAGGCTACCCTGCCGCGTCCATTAAATTCAATTTACCACAGGTGGACTCCAATCAAGTTGTAGAAACACCTAAAGGATGATCAACGGAAACAGGGTGCATCTGAGCTCAATTTTGCAAAAATGTCTAAAAACTTTTTTTTTTTTCCTTCGTCATTATGGGGTATTGTGTGGAGATTGATGAGAAATTATTGTTTAAATACATTTTAGAATAAGTCTGTAACGTAACAAAATGTGGAAAAAGTGAAGTGGTCTGAATATTTTCTGGATGCACTGTATGCCAGTTTCAACGAGATGTTGATTCTCGAGTTCAGTTCTGCTTTAATCAATTCAAATGATGTAAAGAAACAATAAAACAATGAAAACGTATCGTGTGACTTACTTGGCAGCGTCTGGATGGAACCTCTCTGGGTCAAACTTCAGCGGGTCCTCAAAGAACTTATCCAACCTTCCACAGACATACGAATTGAACTGTAAACAAAAGATTTAAGACACTTTAGGAAATAAAATAAGTACACCCACACCCAAAATAGTTAATCAGGTGTTGACTACACTGTTAAGATGAAGTTCATTGTAACACCAAAACTGTTTCAATATGCTTTGTGTTGTAGTCACGACAGACAAAGATATATAGTTAAGCAAACTTTACTAGGCATGTTGTCAACCAGCACATTAATTAATTAAGTAAAAACTGGTTTCCGTTTCCTGAGTAACATCAATATTGCTACATTAACTAATGACAACTGAGCTGCCACCAACTTGAAGGAGACGAAACCATATCTTTGCTGGAGTATTGAAACACATGACACGGTGTGTTGTAACACCACTAAATCAAATATTGTGCAACACCTTGCCAGCGACTGGGAGCACTAACAGAACAGGTTGAACAAACTACTTTGGTGATTAGATCCCTTCTCTTTTGTTGTCATTTCCTTTGTCTATGTGGGAATGGGTGCTGTCCTCATTGAACGTCAAAACATTTTACATCCAAACACCCAGATTTCAGCTTAGGTGCACTACCTTTCATGGTTTCATTACACGATCATGGTGTTTTGAGAAATTCTATGTTTACATTCTATGTTAACATAAGAAAAGTCAATGATACAATGATGCTACATTGAGGTATGAGCCATACTGGCTTAGACAAGGATACTGTATTCCTCTACCACATTGAGGTACCACAGCGTATCACATGTTAACACCACAACTAAACATAGAGATATTATCATACAACAGTCATCACTCCTCCACATTGTTTTTGAGGTGACTACTCACGAAGCATGAGACTCCTGCTGGGATGGGGATGCCGTTGATGACGATGTCGTTGGGGATGAAACGAGAAGTGCCTGGTGCTGTAGGGTACAACCTTAGAGTCTCCTTCAAAACCTAACGGGGGGGGGGGGGGGGATGATATGAATCAAACACAACATGCTGATTAATTGACGATGTGAAGAGTTACCTTATCTTTTCGTCCTAAACTTGGTGCTCCGGTACTGTTTGCCATGCGGTAGCAGAGAGAACAGTCTCTGACTTGGGTGACTGGAGTCTTTGACAATTTTTTGGGCCTTCCTCTGACACTGCCTAGTATATAGGTCCTGGATGGCAGGAAGCTTGGTCCCAGTGATGTACTGGGCTGTACACACTACCCTCTGTAGCGCCTTCCGGTCAGATCCCGAGTAATTGCCATATGAAGTGGTAATGCAACCGTTCAGGATGCTCTCGATGGTGCAGCTGTAGAACGTTTTGAGGATCTGGAGACCCATGCAAAATATTTTCAGTATCTTGATGAGGAAAAGGTGTTGTCGTGCCCTCTTCAGAACTGTCTTGGTGTGTTTGGACCATGATAGTTTGTTGGTAATTTGGTGATGTGGACACCAAGGTATTTGAAACTCTCGACCTGCTCCAATTCAGTCTAGTCAATGTTTATGTGGCCTGTAAGGCCCTCATTTTCCTATAGTCCACGATCAGCTCCTTTGTCTTGCTCACATTGAGAGAGAGGTTGTTGTCCTGGCACCACACTGCCAGGTCTCTGACCTCGTCTCTATAGTCTGTCTCATCGTTGTCAGTGATCAGGCCTACCACTGAGTCATCAGCAAACGTAATAATGGTGTTGGAGTGGTGAACAGGGAGTACAGGAGGGGACTAAGCACACACACAAAATAGCATATTTCGCTGGGCAGCCATCACCTCCAGCGCCATTCTATCAGCCATCGTACAACATTGTATAACGTACAATATGGTTTCTGTGTACAGATGCCAGTTACAATTCTGAGTCCTTGATCTGGTTTGTAGCTCCATTGCTGTCACTGTCAGGTCAATGACAAGACAGCACACACGAACCTGGGACAGGTAGATAATTTACCTGAGACAGGTAGGTCATTTTCCCCAGGTCGTCAAAGCTGATTTCCTGTTTCATCCCGATGACATCATCCACTTCCTGCTTCACCCTGGAAATGGCAGAGAACGTCACAAACTCAACCAACCTGTTTATTACAGAAATTATCAATACTGAAAATAGAAATGATGAAAACAAGTCCTACTTCGTCAATATCTCTGGCAGTCTTCCCAGTTCCATGACGGAAAAAGCTAGTTGATTGGCTGTTGTCTCTTGCCCTGTCATGATTAAAACAACAAAAGTACTGTGACTGTTGTTTCTTCAAATTTCACTTGAGCTCGAAAAACTATACTACGAAGATCGATTTAAATATATATATACAGTTTAAGTCGGAAGTTTACTTACTTAGGTTGGAGTCATTAAAATTTGTTTTTCAAAAACTCCACAAATTTCTTATTAACAAACTATAGTTTTGGCAAGTCGGTTAGGACATCTACTTTGTGCATGACAAGTTATTTTTACAACAATTGTTTACAGACAGATTAGTTCACTTATAATTCACTGCATCACAATTCCAGTGGGTCAGAAGTTTACATACACTAAGTTCACTGTGCCTTTAAACAGCTTGGGAAATTCCAGAAAATTATGTCATGGCTTTAGAAGCTTCTGATAGGCTAATTGACATCATTTGAGTCAATTGAAGGTGTACCTGTTGATGCCTCTTTGTTTGACATCATGGGAAAATCTAAAGAAATCAGCCAAGACCTCAGTCAAAAATTTGTAGACCTCCACAAGTCTGGTTCATCCTTGGGAGCAATTTCCAAACGCCTGAAGGTACCATGTTCATCTGTACAAACAATAGTACACAAGTATAAACACCATGGGACCATGCAGCCATCATACAGCTCAGGAAGGAAACACCTTCTGTCTCCTAGAGATGAACGTACTTTGGTGCGAAAAGAGCAAATGAATCCCAGAACAACAGCAAAGAAACTTGTGAAGATGCTGGAGGAAACAGGTACAAAAGTATCTATATCCACAGTAAAACGAGTCCTATAGAGACATAACCTGAATGGCCGCTCAGCAAGGCAGAAGCCATTGCTCCAAAACCGCCATAAAAAAAGCCAGACTACGGTTTGCAACTGCACATGGGGACAAAGATCATACTTTTTGGAGAAATGTCCTCTGGTCTGATGAAACGAAAATAGAACAGTTTGGTCATAATGACCATCGTTAGGTTTGGAAGAAAAAGGGGGAGACTTGCAAGGCGAAGAACACCATCCCAACCGTGAAGCACGGGGGTTGTAGCATCATGTTCTGGGGCTGCTTTGCAAGAAGGGACTGGTGAACTTCACAAAATAGATGGCCTCATGAGGTAGGACAATTATGTGAATATATTGAAGCAACATCTCAAGACATCAGTCAGGAAGTTAAAGCTTGGTCGCAAATGGGTCTTCCAAATGGACAATGATCCCAAGCATCATTTCAAAGTTGTGGCAAAATGGCTTAAGGACAACAAAGTCAAGGTATTGGAGTGGCCATCACAAAGCCCTGATCTCAATCCTATATAAACTTTGTGGGCAGAACTAAAAAAGTGTGCGAGCAAGGAGGCCCACAAACCTGACTCAGTTACACCAGCTCTGTCAGGAGTAATGGGCCAAAATTCACCCAACTTATTGTGGGAAGCTTGTGGAAGGCTACTCGAAACGGTAAAATACTAATTGAGTGTATGTAAACTTCTGACCCACTGGGAATGTGATGAAAGAAATGAAAGCTGAAATAAATAATTCTCTCTACTACCATTTTGACATTTCACATTCTTAAAATAAAGTGGTGAACCTAACTGACCTAAACCAGGGAATATTTTTACTAGGATTAAATGTCAGGAATTGTAAAAACTGAATGTGGTTTATGTAAACCTCCGACGTCAACTGTATATTGAAGTGTATATATGTATGTGTGTATATATGAATATATATATATTTGTGTATATATATATATATATATGTCTGTGTACATATATGTGTGTGTATATTTTGATGTGTATATAGGTGTATATATGTATGTGTGTATATGTATATATATATATATGTTTATATGTGTGTGTGTATATATGTGTATATATATGTATGTATATATGTGTATATATGGATGTTTGTGTATATATGCGTTTGTATATGTATACATATATATATATATATATATATATACATATATATATATATACACACACACATATATACACATATACACACATATACATATATATATATACACACACATACATATATACACATAGATACATACATACATACATATATATATATACATATATAAAAAGTATAGCACTTGTTTCAGGGAGACTTACCCGCAATGAAGAATGTCACAAAGTTGTCCAGCATATGCTCCTCATCATCGTTTGCTATGTTTTCCTCTGAAATTATGGAAATATATCAGTTTACAGCATTGAGACAATAGTGCTACTGAACCTCATCAATTACATGACTGTTTTAGCAAACACTTGTCCCACAATGTCACATGCAGAGCCACAGGTAAAAGGTTTCCAATGTTAGCCTGGTCCCAGATCTGTTTGTGCCGTCTTGTCTAGACCAGTGGCAGGAGTTGGCAAGACAGCACGAACAGATCTAGGATCAGGCTACTACAACATGCCTTTGCCAGCCGTCTTGAGGATCTGTGTGAGGATGTCTTTTGGAACGTCCTCTCCGTTTTGGACGGCCATTTTCCTCTCGTTGATCCACTGTCTGCCTGTCGAACGCAGCAGCTGACAAGACTTCTTCACCTCGTTGATGAACTTCTTGTTCTTTGGGTAGAGCTAGAAATATGATATCCGACCATTAATTTAAATCTCACCTGGGGAATTTGACGCTGTAAAATGAAAAATGGTGCATTTAGCCACATCTTACAGGCTTCCTACTTGGAAGGATGGAAACAAGAGACTAGAACAAACTGTTCATGAGTGTCAATTTTTTAAATTGTATTAGTTTCTTATAACACAGGATTTTATCTGATGAAACTGTAGGATTTCAAATAGATCAATTCAATAAGCCATCGTTCTCGAGAAGCATCACTAACATACTAGGTGTCATTATTTACCTGGAAGGTGAAGTCTCTGACATAGTGGACCATTCCCTTCAGACACATCTCTATAGCGTTGGGAAACGGAGAGTCACTCTCCTTCAGCAGATCCAGCTCCACTCCAAACGCCACCTACAGATGAGATAAAAACAGAGGATTGACAACATCTTACAACATGATAAGGTAAAACTCCTGGTTCTATTTATGCTAATTATAGCCAGCACATTGGCTTGGTGAGACTAAATTGTATATAGCTTAGGTAATGAGTGTGTTATAACTGCCTGTTATGACAATTATACTGTCAGATATACAAACAAATGTAGCTTTATAACAGAAAGAATAAAGTGTAAGGGCAGTGTGGGGATCTGAGGGTAACAGGAAGTGACCGTTACCTTAGTGATGACATCCAGTGTCACACAGTTGAACATGTGTTGCATGTTGGCAGCTGTGTTGGTGTCAGCCATGTCCGCCAGTTTATCCATCAGCTTCTCTGCCCTCTCGTTGAACGCACCCATCTGACCCCGCAGGTACCTAACAATACACAGCAATGATAGATGGATGAACAGATGGATGGCTGGATGGATTGATCAGTGGAGTGATCAATGAGTCCATTGATCAATTATAGTGACTTACAGACTGCTGAAGGCAGGGTCCATTATTCTTCGCTGTTTGTACCACTCATCATGATTCTGTGCTGTGACCAGGCCACTTCCCAAAAACCTATGAAGAAGAAGGACAACAGAGTATTTACCCTGAGACTGAATAAACTGACCAGTGACCAAGTTGTCCCGTTTGAATGTCTATATGCTCTGTAGGCTACGCATGGAATAACCAGCATTAGGAGGGATTGTGTTGAAAGAGTTTGTACCAACCAAAACATTGACACAATAAATAGTAGTAGGAAGTATATTTAGATAACATGAATTATACAGAGGACTCACCTCTGTCCAAACAGGTTGAAGAGACGCTTGTAGACCTGTGGGGCTTTGGGGTACTTAGGTGACATCAGGACTTCCTGTGGGGACAAAGAAAAGTGTCCGTTTGGTTTGAAGGGGAATTGGGGTAATGGGATATTTTACTGCACTTTCATTTCAGAAATTAACATGGTCAAATGTATGACTACACTAATCTTGGTTAACCCAGAACTAAAATCTTGCTTAATTTGGTCAGGTGTTTACGTAGTCAGTTCATCAGAGATTATATAATTAGTTATTTTACACAGCACTTTCATTTCAGAAATTAACATGGTCAAATATATGATTACACTAATCTTGGTTAACCCAGAACTAAAATCTTGCTTAATTTGGTCAGGTGTTTACGTAGTCAGTTCATCAGAGATTATTATTATTGTTATTATTATTATTATTTGGGGCGGCAGGGTAGCCTAGTGGTTAGAGCGTTGGACTAGTAGCTGGAAGGTTGCAAGTTCAAACCCCTGAGCTAACAAGGTACAAATCTGTCGTTCTGCCCAAGAGCAGGCAGTTAACCCACTGTTCCTAGGCCATCATTGAAAATAAGAATTTGTTCTTAACTGACTTGCCTGGTTAAATAAAATTTTAATTATTAGTTATTTTACACAGCACTTTCATTTCAGATATTAACATGGTAAAATATATGACTACACTAATCTTGGTTAACCCAGAACTAAAATCTTGCTTAATTTGGTCAGGTGTTTACGTAGTCAGTTCATCAGAGATTATAATTAGTTATTTTACACAGCACTTTCATTTCAGAAATTAACATGGTCAAATATATGATTACACTAATCTTGGTTAACCCAGAACTAAAATCTTGCTTAATTTGGTCAGGTGTTTACGTAGTCAGTTCATCAGAGATTATAATTACAGTCATTTCACAGGTTTACCTTGGTGGTATCAGGACAGGTCACACACAACATCACAATATGCAAACCGTTGATACGGTACACTGGTCCATAAGTCTCAGCCCTGTCAAAGATAAAATATATCTTTATTTATTGTCCCAGAATAAACAACACCTGATGCAATGTGTGTGTAGCATTCAACAAACCATTCCAGAAATTTGTCGTGGACAACTCGACCATTGCTCATCTCCCTCAGCATGGTTGGGGAATGACCAAATATAAAACTGGGGGAGAACAAGAGACGGGTTAATAACTGAAAAATAAGAACGTTATGACACGAGTGATACCTTCACCAAGTGAAAATGAAAAAGACAGGTGAAACAGCGACCCTGACTGCTGTTGAGGTCAACTTTCACCTACTGTAGTTCCTTATCAACAAATCCGATGCGTTATGGCGTTACTCAATATAGTTGAATCTAACATTTAGCTAAAGCATTTTAAAATAAATATTCAAGTTACATCATACTGACTCACCTATCCCTTGGTGGTCCCGGTATGTGATCATATTTCAGATGAATATATTTTATGTAAAGACAAAAACAGAGAAATGCGATGAAAATCAATCCAAGCAGGCAAATAAGCAAATAACCGATCCAACCTGCAAAGAAAGAGAAAAGTGCCATATTTCCGAAGACTAGATAGCTCGAAGTGACGTTGCAAACCAGTTATGTGGGCGTTGTTTTTGGGACGGAATTTGGTCACCAGTAGTACTAGTAGTAGAGAGGCATGTGTGAAGCGAGAGGGTTTACTCTGCATAAAATACGTCCACGTTAAGCAGATCGTTAATTATTAATTATTTTTGGCTGCGGTTCTGCATTTTCTGGAACCCCACTTGTATGGAGCAAGATAGCTGCCAAAAGGTTGAAAATCCACATGGAAATTGTTAGGATTGTCAGAAAAGCCATGCGTGAAACATGAAATGTAAACTTTAAAATAGACCTGTAAATGTACAAACCCTATGTTCCGACTCTGAATGAACATTTACACGTTGAATGATTACTTTACAACTCCCTTCACTCGGTTATAGATCTTTTAAATACAGATCATTCAGGAAATTATTCAGACCCCTTCCCCTTTTCCACATTTGTGACCCGTTTCAGGAAACTAGTCACATGTCGCAGGTCACTACTTAACAGGAGAGCCGTTTGAAAGTAAACATATTATTCTAATCAAAATGTGTTTTTGGGCAGAAATGCCTTCTTGAACATGTGAACTTTCATGTGCCTTACAAACAAACTTGTATGTCATCTGTAAATATGAATGAAATTGTTAAATTGCGAGCCTAGTTTGTTTAGCCACAGAAAAAGTTGACAACCTTCCCGCAAGCCATGATAGACTGAGATAATGAGTGGGCTGGAAATGCCGAGAGATGAGTTTGGATTTGTCTGCCAAATAGCACACTTCTGTCTATTTGAGCTGGTCAGTATGTCTAGGTAATCCTGTCTAACTCAGATTGTTTATTCATTTATCTATTATGTAGTAAAACTGCTTAAATGTTGCTCACCACTTTCTGGAGGACCAAGTTTTGAAATTAGCGATAATCGAGCATGATAGCTAAGGAGATGGAGAAAACACCTGTCTCCAGATTACATCTTCAAACTAAGGGCAACCATGGCATCCGACATGAGATGTGTCCATCCATGAATGATGTGCACTGATAAAATACTCTAGCTCGCTACATTTTCAGATATTACACGTTTCTAATTTTGACAGAAAGTGGTTTCATTTCAAGTTAAAGTGTACTATTAGCTAGATAATGATAGCTGGCTGGCTCGCTATCTAATGTTACATTTATGATCTAATTATTTGTATCTCAGAGCCATTTGCTTGGCTAGCTATAGCCTAATATTAGCTAGTTAACATTGAACTTGGTTGGTTAGATACCTGCAGATTCATGCAGGGTAGTAACATCATGAGTTGGGATTATGGTTCAGTATTTACCGAGCTAGCTAGCTACATGACTTAACAAAAGACTCCACTATGCAAGTAACCATTTCTGTGGCGTTTGTAAATTCAGTCTGGCCATCTTTCAGTGCACTCTCATCTGAGTGTGCCAGAGCACAGAGTAACTGATGAATTTATGAACACTCACACGTTCAATATGAGTAAACGTCGGCAAAAAGCGTAATTAAATTGTTGCCAGCAGCACAGTTACAGGCACCAATGCTCTGGATAACATGAAAACAGCCTAACCCGCTCTGCTTGGGCGTGTAATGTTTAGAGTGGGGTGTTCTCTCATTTGTGTCTGGAAGTAGCTAGCAAGCTAGCTAATGTTAACCAGCTAGCTTGTGTGCTTGAGTGCCGTTATGAGGTCAGAACGTTTGGATCAACCCTACTCACCGGCCAGAGCGTACGGTGTGCGCTCTGAACCTCTCAGAAAGCTAAACTCTCTGAATTTACCAACGGATAATCTGACAGCACATTTGCAGTCACCAACTCTCTGGATAACATAACCGCTTAACCAGCTCTGCTGGGGCGAGTAATGTTCATTGAGCTGTTGTCTCATTTGTGTCTGGAAGTTCGCTTGGATGCTTAACTGCTGTTGTTAGTACAGACTGCTCAGATCAACCCTTAAAGAGATGGGTGGGGCTAAATCTTAAGAGGGTGTGAACGATGCTGAATGGGTGTAGTCAAAAGGAAGCTCTTCAGTCGGCACCAAAACATGCAAAGGCCATTTTCTCAAAAGTGAGTTTACAAGTTTATCAACTTTCAAAGCAGAATTACTTTCCCATTGTTCCTCAACTGTAGGGTATGATATACCACTTTGTAGCTCTGAGTCTACTTTTATCCAATGTAAAAAACAAAATTTCATTTGACCCGGTTGGTCACATTTTGTTACGTTACAGCCTTATTCTAAAATTGATTAAATTAAATGTTTACCTCATTTATCTATACACAATAACCCATAATGACGAAGCAAAAACAGTTTTTTTTTTAAATGTAACCCCCCCCCCCACAGAAATACCTTATTTACATAAAAAACTGAGCTCATGTGCATCCTGTTTCCATTGATCATCCTTGATGTTTCTCCAACTTGGAGTCCACCTGTGGTACATTTCTTTGTTGGACATGATTTGGAAAGGCACACACCTGTCTATATAAGGTCCCACAGTTGACAGTGCATGTCAGAGCAAAAACCAAGCCATGAGGTTGGAGAAATTGTCCATAGAGCTCAGAGACAGGATTGTGTCGAGGCACAGATCTGGGGAAGAAAGCCAAAGCATTTCTGCAGCATTGAAGGTCCCCAAGAACACAGTGGCGTCCATCATTCTTTAACAGAAGAAGTTTGGAACCACCAAGACTCTTCCTAGAGCTGGCCGCCTGACCAAACTGAGAAATCGGGGAGAAGGGCCTTGGTCAGGGAGTTGACCAAGAACCTGATGGTCACTAACAGAGCTCCAGAGTTCCTCTGTGGGGATGAGCGAACCTCACAGAAGGACAACCATCTCTGCAGCACTCCACCAATCAGGCCTTTATGGTAGAGTGGCCAGACAGAAGCCACTCCTCAGTAAAAGGCACATGACAGCCTTCTTCCTAAACAAGATTGAACTCTTTGGCCTGAATGCCAAGCGCTATGTCTGAGGGGAACCTGGCACTATACCTACCGTGAAGCATGGTGGTGGCAGCATCATGCTGTGGGGATATTTTTCAGCGGCAGGGACTGGGAGAATAATCAGGATTGAGGCAAAGTACTGAACGGAGCGAAGTACAGAGAGATCCTTGATGAAAACCTGCTCCAGAGTGCTCAGGACCTCAGACTTGGGCAAAGGTTCACCTTCCAACAGGACAACAACCCTAAGCACACATCCAAGACAATGCAGGAAGGGCTTTGGGAAAAGTCTCGGAAGGTTCTTGAGTGGCCCAGCCAGAGCCCAGACTTGAACCGAATCTAACATTTCTAGAGAGACGTGAAAATAGCTGTGCAGCGACGCTCTCCATCCAACCTGAAAGAGCTTGAGAGGATCTGCAGAGAAGAATGGGAGAAACTCCCCGAATATGCGTGTGCCACGATTGTAGCGTCAGACCCAAGAAGCCTTGAGGCTGTAATTGCTGCCAAAGGTGCTTCCACAAAGTACTGAGTAAAGAGTCTGAATACTTATGTAAATGTATTATCAGTTTTCTATTTTTTATAAATGAGCAAACTATTATTTATTTTTTTACTGTTTTTGCTTTGTCGTTATGGGGTATTTTGAAAATGTTGGAATAAAGCTGTAACGTAACAAACAAAAAAAGAGGCAAGGGGTTTGAATAGTTTCCGAATGCACTGTCCAGGCTGCATCACATCCGGCCGTGATCTGGAATCCTATAGGGCAGAGCACAATTGGCCCAGCGTCGTCCGAATTTGGCCGGGGTAGGCCGTCATTGTGAATCAGAATTTGAAACTGACTTGCCTAGTTAAATTAAAGGTTAAATTAAAAAAATATATATTAAAACTGTATGTACATACTATTGCCAGTAATGTGGCATCTGCAAAGGACAAGAACCGAATGTAGCAAATTGAATGTAACTAGTCGAATGTAACGTAAACTCACCCCACCCCATTCCGTACAAATGTGCGCAACGGCAACATTCAAACGATGCTCCAAAGAAAACTCATGGGACTCTAGCGACTGTGTTGACGTCAAATCGGGGGGGTGAACTAGATTTCTATTCAAGCGTTGATTGACATGGTAAGGGCTCTATAGTATTGGAGAAAAGTTTTTTTTTTTTTTTTAACTGAGGTGTCATGTCGTAACGTAGAGCACGCATAAATAAACAATTTCTGTCTTACAATCTCTCTCCATCAGGTGTAGCACTTCTATCATGATTTAAAAACAAGAAATTGACAGTGACGGGGGTAAGGGGGAATACATAAGTCTTTTTTGTTGTTGCCATTATTGCATGCAATCATCATTCTCAAAGCCGCTGTTTACAATAAGATCACTTTAGCACCGCCCTAAAAACCTGATTCAAATTGGACACAAACCTTCAAGTAGGTATGTAATGACACATTAAATAAACTCTTTATAGTGTTTGATTTACATTTTAGAGGCAATAAGGTGATACGTTTAACTGATCGAGTGAAAAAAAAGCAATTTTCCCACACAAACATCTCTCCTTCTCACTATCACACATTAGCTTCACTCATTGCCTGCTTGAATTATGCAGAAACGGGCAGCGTTTAGGTCATGTAATAGATTATTTTGGAAAGGGGAGAAATTGTGCTTTACAATGGTATTGACATTACAGTTGATCTGGAAGTATTACGTTTTTGGGGCGCTAAAATAAGGGCAATTGTACGTACCAAGGCGATGTACGAGTTTACGTGAGTTTACGTTAGCTTGTCAACTCTAGCCCAGACCTTAAGTCTTGGCTATAACCTGTCCTGAGCCACATAGCCAAGTGGTCCCAACTAGGCTATTCTTATTGCCAGATTAGTTTTCCCTATCAGCCACTGCACGTACTTCTTTAACTAATTTGTTAAAAATGTATTTAGAGGCTATATTTAGAGTCCTGTGAGCTAGGGTTTCTTTTTAAAGAGAGCCCTATAATAAAAACACAAATAAGAGTTCTAAAATTCTAAAATTGTTCCGCAAGACACCAGTCCCCAAAATGAGAGCCTAAATTGCAATGCCTACAAGTTCAAGGCCTATTTTATTTTTTTTTTTGGATAGGCCTAAATTAAACATTGAATTATTGAAGTGATAGGCTAAAGAACTTTGGGGAATTTAGATCATTTTGAATACCCACGTGGATTTCAATAAACAAATGGTTTCAGAAGGACATCTTCTGAGACTGAGGGGTGCTTTTCCAAAGACGCATGGTGCTGTGGTGCTGCATGGAGATCACAAGCTCTTCAACTGGACAGCAGTGTCGCGATGGAGGGAATAGCCTATATGCAGACTACCTAAGACCACTGCAACAGAGTTATTGTCAGTTTATGCCAGACTTAGCCTACGTTTAACCTCTCCCTTATGTTCATGGCCCGATTCATATAAATCATGTCAATTTATTTGTACATTAATTTCAACCCACATACAGAATATGCTTTGGCAAGATTTTGAATGATGAAATCATGTAAAAATATTCTGTAACAAAAATATTAAGAGTGACAAAGACTCCAGTGGTCATACACAATTAATAGATTCACATTTATTATAATTCTATGGTTCATTATTCCTGGTCGATACAGTTGAAGTCGGAAGTTTACATACACCTTAGACATTAAACTCAGTTTTTCACAATTCCTGACATTTATTCCTAGCAAAAATTCCCTGTTTTAGGTCAGTTAGGATCACCACTTTATTTTCAGAATGTGAAATGTCAGAATAATAGTAGAGAGAATTATTTATTTCAGCTTTCATTTCTTTCATCACATTCCCAGTGGGTCAGAAGTTTACATACACTCAAATAGTATTTGGTAGCATTGCCTTTAAATTGTTTAGCTTGGGTCTACCTTTAGGGTAGCCTTCCACAAGCTTCCCACAATAAGTTGGGTGAATTTTGTCCCATTCCTTCTGACAGAGCTCGTCAGGCAAGGTGGGCCATGTTCTTTACCCATTTTGTGTTTACCCTGTCCTACAGACCAGGTTTCCAGAATATGAAGGCAGACGCACTGTCCCGGCTGTATGACACAGAGGAGCGGCCCATGGATCAGACTCCCATACTCCCGGCCTCCTGCCTGGTAGCGCTGGTCGTGTGGGAGCTGGACGCAGACATTGAGCAGGCGTTCGGTACATAGGCCGCTCCCCTCCAGTGTCCCGTCGGCGTCTGTACGTTCCGTCTGCTGTCGGTGACCAGTTGATCTATTGGGCCAACACATCACCCTCCTCTGGTTATCTGGGGATCGGTCGGACGGTGCGCTGTCTGACTGGGAAGTACTGGTGGCCCACCTTGGCTATGGATGTGAGGGTTTTTGTTTCCTCCTGCTCGGTGTGCGCCCCGTGCAAGGCTCCTAGGCACCTGCCCAGAGGCAAGTTACAACCCTTACCCGTTCCAAAACGGCCGTGGTTGCACCTGTCGGTATATTTCCTGACCGATCTTCCTCCCTCCCAGGGTAACGCCGCGATCCTGGTCGGTGTGGTTCGTTTTTCTAAGTCCCGTCGTCTCCTCCCTTTGCCCGGCCTTACAGACTGTGGAGGCCTTGTTTAGACACGTCTTCAGGCAATACGGGGTGCCTGAGGATATAGTGTCTGATCAGGGTCCCGAGTTCACGTCGAGGGTCTGGAAGGCGTTCATGGAACGTCTGGGGGTCTCGGTCAGCCTTACCTCAGGTTTTCACCCCGAGTAGCGGGCAGGTGGTGAGAGTAAACCAGGATGTGGGTAGGTTTCTGAGGTCCTATTGCCAGGACTGGCCGGGGGAGTGGGCAGCGTTCGTGCCCTGGGCAGAGATGGACCAGAACTCGCTCTGCCACTCCTCCACTAACCTCACCCCCTTCCAGTGTGTATTGGGGTACCAGATGGTTCTGTATGCTTGGCATCAGAGTCAGACCGAGGCTCCTGCAGTGGACGACTTGTTCTGGCGCGTGGAGGAAACATGGGACGTCGCCCATGTCCACCTTCAGTGTGCCGTGCTGTGCCAGAAAGTGGGCGCAGACCGTCACCGCAGTGAGGCCCCGGTGATTGCACCGGGGGACCTTGTCTGGCTCTCGACCCGAAACCTGCCCCTTCGCCTGCCCTGCCAGAAGCTGGGCCCGCGGTTTGTGGGGCCATTCAAAGTCCTGAGGAGACTGAATAAGGTGTGTTACAGGTTACAGCTTCCCCCCGGTGCTGGTTGGTCCTCTCCAGGAGTCTAAGGTGTGGGAGGTTCCTCCGCCTCCTCTGGACATTGGGGGGCCCCCGGCGTACTCGAAGGTCGGAGTCACCGACCTTCTAGCCAGAGCTGATCCTCTATTAATTTTCCTTTGGTTTTGTCTTGTCTTCCATCACACCTGGTTCCAATCCCATCAATTACATGTTGTGTATTTTACCCTCGGTTCCCCTTCATGTCCTGGTCGGTGATTGTTTACTGTAAGTGCTTGTGCACGTCTGTCCTGGTGTGCGTTGGGCTATGTACCCATTTATTTAATTATTCTGTTTTCCGTTGGGTTTTGTTAATAAACTGAGCCGTTGGAAACAGTTATTTCTCTCCTGCATCTGACTTCTCTGCCGCCAGTTAACACCCCTTACAATGGGAGGCACACAGTACTACACAGAGCCATGACTACATGGAACTCTATTCCACAGTACTACACAGAGCCATGACTACATGGAACTCTATTCCACAGTACTACACAGAGCCATGACTACATGGAACTCTATTCCACAGTACTACACAGAGCCATGACTACATGGAACTCTATTCCACAGTACTACACAGAGCCATGACTACATGGAACTCTATTCCACAGTACTACACAGAGCCATGACTACATGGAACTCTATTCCACAGTACTACACAGAGCCATGACTACATGGAACTCTATTCCACAGTACTACACAGAGCCATGACTACATGGAACTCTATTCCACAGTACTACACAGAGCCATGACTACATGGAACTCTATTTCACAGTACTACACAGAGCCATGACTACATGGAACTCTATTCCACAGTACTACACAGAGCCATGACTACATGGAACTCTATTCCACAGTACTACACAGAGCCATGACGACATGGAACTCTATTCCACAGTACTACACGGAGCCATGACGACATGGAACTCTATTCCACAGTACTACACGGAGCCATGACGACATGGAACTCTATTCCACAGTACTACACGGAGCCATGACGACATGGAACTCTATTCCACAGTACTACACAGAGCCATGACGACATGGAACTCTATTCTACAGTACTACACAGAGCCATGACGACATGGAACTCTATTCCACAGTACTACATAGAGCCATGACGACATGGAACTCTATTCCACAGTACTACACAGAGCCATGACGACATGGAACTCTATTCTACAGTACTACACAGAGCCATGACGACATGGAACTCTATTCCACAGTACTACACAGAGCCATGACGACATGGAACTCTATTCCACAGTACTACACGGAGCCATGACGACATGGAACTCTATTCCACAGTACTACACGGAGCCATGACGACATGGAACTCTATTCCACAGTACTACACGGAGCCATGACGACATGGAACTCTATTCTACAGTACTACACAGAGCCATGACGACATGGAACTCTATTCTACAGTACTACATAGAGCCATGACGACATGGAACTCTATTCCACAGTACTACACAGAGCCATGACGACATGGAACTCTATTCTACAGTACTACATAGAGCCATGACGACATGGAACTATATTCCACAGTACTACACAGAGCCATGACAACATGGAACTCTATTCCACAGTACTACACAGAGCCATGACTACATGGAACTCTATTCCACAGTACTACACAGAGCCATGACTACATGGAACTCTATTCCACAGTACTACATAGAGCCATGACTACATGGAACTCTATTCCACATTACTACACAGAGCCATGACTACATGGAACTCTATTCCACAGTACTACATAGAGCCATGACAACATGGAACTCTATTCCACAGTACTACACAGAGCCATGACTACATGGAACTCTATTCCACAGTACTACACAGAGCCATGACGACATGGAACTCTATTCCACAGTACTACACAGAGCCATGACTACATGGAACTCTATTCCACAGTACTACACAGAGCCATGACTACATGGAACTCTATTCCACAGTACTACACAGAGCCATGACTACATGGAACTCTATTCCACAGTACTACACAGAGCCATGACTACATGGAACTCTATTCCACAGTACTACACAGAGCCATGACTACATGGAACTCTATTCCACAGTACTACACAGAGCCATGACTACATGGAACTCTATTCCACAGTACTACACAGAGCCATGACTACATGGAACTCTATTCCACAGTACTACACAGAGCCATGACTACATGGAACTCTATTCCACAGTACTACATAGAGCCATGACTACATGGAACTCTATTCCACAGTACTACACAGAGCCATGACTACATGGAACTCTATTCCACAGTACTACACAGAGCCATGACTACATGGAACTCTATTCCACATCAAGTAACTGATGCAAGTAGTAAAATTAGATTTAAAAAAACAGATAAAAAACACCTTATGGAACAGTGGGGACTGTGAAGCAACACAAACATTGGCACAGACACATGCGTACACACACACACACACACACACACCCACATTCGATAACATACACATGGATTTGGTACTGTAGATAGGTGGTAATGGTGGGGTAGGGGCCTGAATGCACACAGTGTGTTGTGAAATCTGTGAATGTATTGTGATGTTTTAAAATTGTATAAACTGCCTTAATTTTGGTGCACCCCAGAAAGAGTCGCTGGTGATTTGGCAGCAGCTAATGGGGATCCATAATAAATACAAATACAGTAAGATAGCAGATATGACTGACTCGCTTAAACAAATGTGGCTTCGACTGACAATTCAGACGTGCAAACTATGGCATAAGGGACGACGAACAGATAATTGGCAATTTCAATTAAGACATTATTGAGCGAGCTAGGAGGGACATAGTAAATATAAATATTTGTTCAGCACTTTTGAAATGTACAGCGACAGAATTCAGAACATGGGCCATTCTATCAGTTTTCTCCCTGTACACCAAGTCAGA
Source organism: Oncorhynchus masou masou (assembly GCF_036934945.1). Taxonomy (NCBI): domain Eukaryota; kingdom Metazoa; phylum Chordata; class Actinopteri; order Salmoniformes; family Salmonidae; genus Oncorhynchus; species Oncorhynchus masou. The sequence continues at coordinate 34,339,641 of NC_088230.1, forward strand.
ACCATAGGATAAATACTGGGGGCATATAAGCAGACAATGAAAGCTCTTTCAATATTTAAGCATGACATTTCTCTAAGACAGGCTATAGGCTAAATGTGCATCACCAAGTCAGAACAGTAGGTTAAGTTATGAGGAGAAAAGGGATTAAATTATTAGGGTGAGGCACATGATGGGCGGCAGGGTAGCCTAGTGGTTAGAGCGTTGGACTAGTAACCGGAAGGTTGCAAGTTCAAAACCCCCAAGCTGACAAGGTACAAATCTGTAGTTCTGCCCCTGAACAGGCAGTTAACCCACTGTTCCTAGGCCGTCATTGAAAATAAGAATTTGTTCTTAACTGACTTGCCTAGTAAAATGAGCAACGAACATTAGTATTACTTTCTTGTCTACATATCTCCCTGTCATATTACATCATTTATGCAGCAGCATACAATACATTTCTGGACTCACCTTGTTGTTCTGTGCTCACTTTTTTTTCTTCTTTTTTTTGAACAGGAAGGTGGTTTGACCTTCGTGGGCAAATTTTGTCATCAAAGTCTGGCATTCTCTGGATTTATGGTGCTTTCAAGACAACTAGGAACTGTTGAATCAAGAAAGAGGCCCGAGTTCCAGACTTGAAATTCTGAGTAGGATGACTTTTTCAAAACATATTTTCTCACCTCATATTTTCCCAAGATCTGGATTCTTAGCTTTGAGAAAAGAGGTTTCCTCTAGGGGCGGGAGGGGTCAGGACGGGAGTGAAAACTCAGTCTTTGTAGCCACGGCCAAATTATTAAGCAAGTGATGTGTTTTTGTATGGGTGACAATGAGAGTGTCGAATTTAGTCAATATTAAAAAGTATTGCAATTTGATAGGTGATGTTTACTTGATCTATACTGAACAAAAATAAAAATGCAACATGTAAGTTGTTCCCATGTTTCATGAGTTGAAATAAAAAGATCCCACAGAAAGTTTCCTTTGTAAAAAAAAGCTTATTTGGCAGAAATTTCATCCACAAATTTCTTTACATCCCTGTTAGTGAGCATTTCTCCTTTACCAAGATATTCCATCCACCTAACAGGTGTTGTATATCAAGAAGCTGATAAAACAGCATGAGCATTGCGAAGGTGCACCTTGTGCTCGGGACAATAAGAGGCTGCTAAAATGTGTTATTTTATCACACAACACAATGCCACAGATGTCTCAAGTTTAGAGGGAGCATGCAATTGCCATGCTGACTGCAGGAATTTCCACCAGAGCTGTTACCAGAGAATGCAATGTTAATTTCTCTACCATAAGCTGCCTCCAACATCATTTTAGAGAACACGTCCAACCGGCCTCACAACTGCAGACCACGTGTAACCACACCAGTCCAGGATCTCCACATCCAGCTTCACCTGCAGGATCGTCTGAGACCAGCCACCCAGACTGCTGATGCAACTGTGGGTTTGCACAAACTAAGAATTTCTGCAAGGCTCTCCAGAGGGTAGTGGGTTCTGCACAACGCATCACTGGGGACAAACTACCTGACCTCCAGCACACCTACAGCAGCCAATGTCACAGGAAAGCCAAAAAGATCATCAAGTACAACAACCACCCGAGCCACTGCCTGTTCACACCACTGTCATCCAGAAGGCGAGGTCATTACAGGTGCATCAAAGCTGGGACCAAGACACTGAAAATCATCTCAAGGCCATCAGACTGTTAGACAGCCATCACTAACATAAAGAGGCTGCTGCCAACAAACAGACTCAAATCTCTGGCCACTTAAATAAACAGACTTAATAAAGTTATCACTAGTCACTTTAAATAACACCACTTTTATAATGTTTACATATCCTACATTACTATTCTCATATGTATATGTTGTATTCTACACCATCTACTGCATCTTGCCGATGCTGCACGACATCGCTCATCCATAAATTTACAGTTGAAGTCGGAAGTTTACATACACTTAGGTTGGATTCATTAAAACTTGTTTTTCAACCACTTCACAAATTTCTTAACAAACTATAGTTTTGGCAAGTCGGTTAGGACATCTACTTTGTGCATGACAAGTTATTTTTACAACAATTGTTTACAGACAGATTAGTTCACTTATAATTCACTGTTTCACAATTCCAGTGGGTCAGAAGTTTACATACACTAAGTTGACTGTGCCTTTAAACAGCTTGGAAAATTCCAGAAAATTATGTTGTGGCTTTAGAAGCTTCTGATGGGCTAATTGACATAATTTGAGTCAATTGGAGGTGTACCTGTGGATGTATTTCAAGGCCTACCTTCAAACCCAGTGCCTTTAAGGTTGACATCATGGGAAAATCAAAAGAAATCAGCCAAGACCCCAGAAAAAAAACGTTCATATGTACGCAAGTATAAACACCATGGGACCACGCAGCCGTCATACCGCTCAGGAAGGAGACGCGTTCTGTCTCATAGAGATGAACGTACTTTGGTGCGAGAAGTGCAAATCAATCCCAGAACAACAACAAAGGACCCTATGGGAATAGACCATTCACTTTGTGACTCCTCCAGTACCCCCCATTTCTACCATTGTAGTCACTTCCTGCTGGACCGCCACCGTCCGGGCTTCTGGTTTCTGGTTTCCGGCCGTTGACAAACTTTTTCCTCACGGACAGGTGTGGATATGATGTTCCACGGATCCGTGCGCACTTATAGCAGCGTCTCTGATCTGGGTCCAGCAGCCGCCGACGTCGTTGGTTTGGGGCCCCCTCCAGCTTTACAGCCTCGGCTGGTCCGTCCGGGCCCCCTTCAGCCCCTCCCCTCTCTATGTGTTGTTCATCCCCCTCGCCGCATCTCCTCTCGGGCCCCTCTCAGCAGGTCCTGGGTATTCTGGTGAATTTCCACAGCGGTCTGCAATTCCTTCAGGCTCTGGGGGTTCTGCATGCCTACCGTCTTCTTTGTCTCGTATGGCAGGGCCCGAAGGTATTTATCCAGGACGAGCTTGTCGAGCATCGGGAGGGAGGGTACTTCCGTCAGTAGCCAGCCCTTGGTCAGGTGCACCAGGTCGCTCATCTGAGCACGGGGTGGGGGGGAGGGTGGGGTCAAAGGCCCAGTCGTGGACCAGCTGTGCACGGCGTTTGAGATTGAACACATAACGGCTCAGTATCTCCCCTTTGAGTCCCTCATAATTCGCAGCCTGGTCAGTGTTCAAATCAAGTAGGCCTTCTGGGCCTTCACAGAGAGGTAGGGTGCCAATAGGCTGAACCACTTGGGCTTGGGCCATCCTTCCCTCTGTGTCATCCTCTCGAAGCTGCACAAATACGACTCCACGTCATCTTCCACCCTTAACTGAACCAGGAACTGATTCGGGCCACACTCCTGAGCCCTCCCAACCTTCAACTGGGCTACCTCCACTACCAGTCTGCAGTTTTGTTGGTGCTGCTCCTCCACTGCTTGCTCCTGGAGAGCCTGTTGCTTCTGCTGGCTGAGGATGAACTGAGCCATCAGCTCCACCATGGTGATCTCCATACGTTTGAGCCCACAGCACCCAAAGCTACTGAGATGCAAGCATTCTCCAACATATGTGGTAAACTGTGGGGTGTTGCGTTGAGCGAGCAGAGATTGACACAGAGACAGGGAGACTTTTGTCCGCAAAAGCAACTTTCTAAGACAGAAAATAAGCATAACAAAGAAAATAACATAGTTTTGGCTCAGTCCTTCTCTAATTCTGCTTGGTGTCGGTCTCTCCCCGTTCTCTCTCGCGGTGTGCCACTGTGCTCCTTTTATTTGGCGTCCACGGCTATTTGGCACTTTCCTCTAATTACCTCCACTTAGAGCTGTCCATCTCGGGGAGCCCAGCTCTCGTATTCCCAGCAGAGGGAGCCAACATCGCCTCACATAACTCCCCTCTATTACCATGCCCCGGGGTAAACCTCCTGGGATACCACAATATATTGAAGCAGCATCTCAAAGCTTGGTCGCAAATGGGCCTTCCAAATTGACAATGACCCCAAGCATACTTCCAAAGTTGTGGCAAAATGGCTTAAGGACAACAAAGTTTTTGAGTGGCCATCACAAAGCCCTGACCTCAATCCCATAGAACATTTGTGGGCAGAACTGAAAAAGCGTGTGTGAGCACAGAGGGCAAAAATGGGCCAAAATTCACCCAACTTATTGTGGGAAGCTTGTGGAAGGCTACCTGAAACGCTTGACCCAAGTTAAGCAATTGAAAGGCAATGCTCCCAAATACTAATTGAGTGTATGTAAACTTCTGACCCCCTGGGAATGTAATGAAAGAAATAAAAGCTGAAATAAATCATTCTCTCTACTAGTATTCTGACAAATCAAATCAATGTGTATTTGTCACGTATGCCGAATACAACAGGTAGACCTTACTGTGAAATGCTTACTTACAGGCTCTAACCAATAGTGCAAAAAAGGTATGAGGTGAACAATGGGTAGGTAAAGAAACAGTAAAACAGTAAAAAACACAGGCTATATAAAAGTAGCGAGACTACATACAGACACCAGTTATTCAGGCTGATTTATTAAAAAAACATTTTTTTTTTTTACCTTTATTTAACTAGGCAAGTCAGTTAAGAAGTTAAGACTGTGATAGACTGCATCCAATCTGCTGAGTAGAGTGTTGAAGGCTATTTTGTAAATGACATCGCCAAAGTCGAGGATCGGTAGGATAGTCAGTTTTACGAGGGTATGTTTGGCAGCATGAGTGAAGGAGACTTTGTTGCAAAATAGGAAACCGATTCTAGATTTAATTTTGGATTGGAGATGCTTAATATGAGACTGGAAGGAGAGTTTATAGTCTAGCCAGACACCTCTGTATTTGTCGTTGTCCACATATTCTAAGTCAGAACCGTCCAGAGTAGTGAGGCTAGTTGGGCAGGCGGGTGCGGGCAGCGATCGGTTGAAGAGCATGCATCTAGCTTTACTAGTATTTAAGAGCAGTTGGAGGCCATGGACGGAGTGTTGTATGGCATTGAAGCTTGTTTGGAGGTTTGTTAACACAGTGTCCAAAGAAGGGCCAGATGGATGCAGAATGGCGTCGTCTGCGTAGAGGTGGATCAAAGAATCAGAGAAGAGGTTAAACAGACTAGTAATAGGGGTTGCAACAATGGAGGCAGGTCATTTTTAGAAAGAGAGGTGCCAGATTGTCTAGCCCATCTGATTTTTACAGGTCCAGGTTTTGCAGCTCTTACAGATCATCTGCAATCTGGATTTTGGTGGAGGAGAAGCTGGGGAGGCTTGGGCAAGTAGCTGCGGGGGGTTCTGAGCTGTTGGCCGGGGTTGGGGTAGCCAGGAGGAAAGTATGTCCAGCCGTAGAGAAATGCTTATTGAAATTCTCAATTATAGTGGATTTTCAGTGGTGACAGTGTTCCCTAGCTTCAGTGCACTGGGCAGCTGGGAGGAGGTGCTCTTATTCTCCATGGACTTTACAGTGTCCCAGAACTTTTGGGAGTTAGAGCTCCAGGATGCAAATTTCTGTTTGAAAAAGCTAGCCTTTTCCTTTCCTAACTGACTGTGTGGTTCCTGACTTCCCTGAAATGTTGCATATCACTGGGACTATTCGATGCTAATGAAGTACGCCACAGGATGTTTTTGTGCTGGTCGAGGGCAGTCAGGTCTGGAGTGAACCAAGGGCTATATCTGTTCTTAGTTCTACAATTTTTGAAAGGGGCATGCTTATTTAAGATGGTGAGAAAATGTATTTTAAAGAACAACCAGGCCTCCTCTACCAACGGGATGAGGTCATTATCCTTCCAGGATACCCGGGTCAGGTCGATTAGAAAGGCTTGTTTGCAGAAGTGTTTTAGGGAGCGTTTGACAGTGATGAGGGGTGGTCGTTTGACCGCGGACGTATAATGGATGCAGGCACTGAGAAACAGGAAACACAGGGATAAATACACTGGGGAAAATAAGCAACACCTGGAGGGGGTGGAGACAATCACAAGGACAGGTGAAACAGATCAGGGTGTGACAGTAGGACTTGTTTTCATAATTTATATTTTGGTTATTGATCATTTCTGTAATAAAAACAGGTTGGTTGAGTTTGTGAGTGTCTCTGACCTCTCCAGGGTGAGGCAGGAAGTGGATGACATCATCGGGCTGAAACAGGAAATCAGCTTTGACGACCTGGGGAAAATGACCTACCTGTCTCAGGTAAATGATCTACCTGTCTCGTGTCCATTTTGTGTTGTCTTGTCATTACTACTTACTAGCACTATTTTATAGTATACAAAAAAAATACTGGAAAGTTGCTTAGTAGCTAGAAGCAGAGCTGCCATTTCTGCCGGTGCCATCTCAACTATACTTGTACTATATTAACTACAGTTAACTGTGTGACCAACTGGATGTAAACCCGGTTCGTCTGAATGCTACAAGACTGTTTTAGCCAGCTGAGCTAAAGCCTATTACATCCCACTGGGCAACAACTGGTTCATTCAACATTGTTTCCACATTTCAACTAAAAAACATCTATGCGGGCCTCCCGGGTGGCAGTGGTCTAAGGCTGTGCCATCAGAGACTCTGGGTTCGAGCCCAGGCTCTGTTGCAGCCGGCCGTGGCCGGGAGGTCCATGGGGTGAAGCAAAATTGGCCTAGAGTCGTCCGGGTTTGACCGGTAGGGATATCCTTGTCTCATCACGCACCAGCGACTCCTGTGGCGGGCCGGGCGCAGTTCGCATTGAGCAGGTTGCTCGGTGTACAGTGTTTCCTCCGACACATTGGTGTGGCTGGCTTCCAGGTTGGATGCGCGCTGTGTTAAGAAGCAGCGCGGCCTGCTTGGGTTGTGTTTCGGAGGACGCATATGGCTCTCGACCTTCGTCTCTCCCGAGCCCGTTTGGGAGTTGTAGCGATGAGAAGACAGTAACTACTAACAATTGGATATCACAAAAAAGGGGGTAAAAAGACAAATGATGATGCGATGACGTTGAATCAACGTGGAAAACCGATTGGATTTGCAAAAAGACAGAAGGCCATTTTGTCTTTTTGCACCCAACATTTAACCTAAATCCAATGACATGGTGAAATGTTTTGTTGATTTCACGTTTAATTAATGTTGACAACTCAATCAAATATAAATCAAAACTAGACGTTGAATTGATGTCTGTGCCCAGTGGGATGTACCTCAGGGAGCTAACGCAAGTGTTCAAGTCTCGGGTCAGGTAACTCTTCACATAGTCAATTAATCAGCATGTTGTGTTTGATTCATATCATCCCCCCCCCCCCCGTTAGGTTTTGAAGGAGACTCTAAGGTTGTACCCTACAGCACCAGGCACTTCTCGTTTCATCCCCAACGACATCGTCATCAACGGCATCCCCATCCCAGCAGGAGTCTCATGCTTCGTGAGTAGTCACCTCAAAAACAATGTGGAGGAGTGATGACTGTTGTATGATAATATCTCTATGTTTAGTTGTGGTGTTAACATGTGATACGCTGTGGTACCTCAATGTGGTTAAAGGAATACAGTATCCTTGTCTAAGCCAGTATGGAAAGGCAGCATCAAAACTCAAACGGTGTTTCTCATACAATCAATGGTTTAGAAATACAAATGGTTTATCGCCTAAATATTGATTTTTCTATAAGGGCCTATAGAAAAAAATATTTGTGGAATTCTACCTCTATTCTTTTAATGCTTTACTTAGACAGGTTAGAAACAGGAGGGGCAGTAACATGGCACATGTTGAGATCCAGAGTGGAGTGCTTGAGGCGTCACTACAGACCCGGGTTTGACCCTGGGCCGTGTCGCAGCAGGGGAGACCCATGAGTTGTATGGTGTTTCCTCCGACACATTGGTGCGGTTAGCTTCCGGGTTAAGCAAGCAATGTGTCAAGAAACTGTGCGGCTTGGCAGGGTCATGTTTCGGAGGACTGGTGGGTCTCGACCTAAGCCTCTCCCGAGTCTGTACAGGAGTTGCAGCGATGGGACAAGACTGTAACTACCAATTGGGAAGAAAAAGGGGTAAAAGTTTAATAATAAATCAAAAATACATGATACATTTAGTTGATATTTTACCCATTCGGCCACACTGTAAAAATTATTCTGGGCTGAATTGAAATTGAATCTAAAAAACTACCAACATATATTTAATAAAAATTAAAGCAAGTCGTGCAGAGCCTGTGGTCTTGAGGAAACACACCTGGTTTAGACAGGTCACCCCTTGCCCACTGTAGACCAGGGTTCAATTCCCCAACCCTTCAATCTGTTTCTCCCACCTGTCTGTATCCCCTCTGTAATTTCAGAAATGTCTCAATAGAGGAAAAATACCACAAATGTATGTAAGTTATTTCAATGATTTGTTCATTTCATTTTGCCAAAGTAACGTAAATCCAATTTAATGAACAATTAATCCACCTGGACTATTTACATTGACCCCCCCCCCCCCTTTGTTTTTACGCGGCTCCTTGCTGTTTACTATCTGTGCATAGTCACTTAGAAATTACCTTAACTAACCTGTACCCCCGCACATTGACTCAGTAGCATTACCTTACCCCCTGCATATATTCTCCATATTGACTCAGTAGCCCTACCTTACCACCTGCATATAGCCTCCACATTGACTCAGTAGCCCTACCTTACCCCCTGCATATAGCCTCCACATTGACTCAGTTGCCCTACCTTACCCCCTGCATATAGCCTCCACATTGACTCAGTATAGCCTCGTTATTGTTATGTATTATTTATTGTGTTAATGTTAGATTGATTTGATTAATAGTTTATTTAGTAAATAACTCTTTCTTAAAACTGCATTGTTGGTTATTAAGGGCTTGTAAGTAAGCATTTCACGGTAAGGACTACACCTGTTGTATTCGGCACATATGACAAATTTGATTTGATATGTTACTCAAACTTTAATAATCTTTTATGAGGATAACCAAAGTGAGAGACAATATATTGATTGAACCCATTGGTAGTCTTTGGTTTTAATCACCTTTCATTTATCTTGAAGCATGACTCTGTTTTTTAGAGGATTGTGGGTAATTCAACATTTTTAGACTATAATTCTTTCACACATTGTTGTGTACATGTTTGAAGAAGGAAGTCTGTATTTCTATATTGGTATTAAGCAGTTTGTTGTGTAATGGATCATGATGAACGAATATCAAAACTGTCAGGCATTTTGACGTTCAATGAGGACAGCACCCATTCCCACATTCATGAGTTTCAGTGGAAGAGGCAACTGCAGAGTCCTCGGTTTTTGCCGTTCAACCTCCAGTTACTGCTGGTGGTTTGAACACTGTGCTTGACAATGCCTGCCAAAATGGTATACAGTATCATGGTAAATGATCAAATACATAACACAATGTTAAACATTAAGACACCAGATAAAGGGATCTGATTCTGCACTAGACAGAACTCGAAACACCAAAATAGTGTTAGTGCTCCCAGTCCCTGGCAAGGTGTTGCACATAATTTGATTTAGTGGTGTTACAACACACCATGAAATGTTTCAAAACAAATCAGGATTATGTGTTTTGTCTCCTTCAAGTTGGTGGCAGCTCAGTTGCCACTAGTTTACATGTTACAATTCCCTTCATTTTAACAGTGTAGTCAACACCTCTGCACTCATTTTATTTCCTAAAGTGTCTTAAGTCTTTTGTTTTCCCCTACCTTGTCTGTTTACAGTTCAGTTCGTATGTCTGTGGAAGGTTGGATAAGTTCTTTGAGGACCCGCTGAAGTTTGACCCAGAGAGGTTCCATCCAGACGCTGCCAAGTAAGTCACACGATACGTTTTCATTGTTTTATTGTTTCTTTACATCATTTGAATTGATTAAAGCAGAACTGAACTCGAGAATCAACTTCTCTCGTTGAAAACGGCATATGCTACATTGATATTTGCCAGAAACATTTCTTCCTGTGCCAAAATTGACTAAAAAGTGCAAGTAGGTTAATTTTGATAATAAAGTCTGTATAATCCAAAAAGGAGTTTTGTGAGTTTTGTGTACAAGAGTTCATCATTACTTACGTGGTGGTTGGGTTTTGATTTCGCCCACTCTAACACGGGATAAACAGCTGCGGTGATTGTGCTCTATCCGATGGTACGGTACGACACACAGACAGTGAGACAGACCTGGCCTGCAGCGCAGGGGATCAGACGTTGTTTACATGAGACAACAAGTTATGCATTTTATACTGCACCAAACAACTTAGCTATATGTAAAATTGCCCGACTAAAACCTTGTCGACAAAAATTAATAACAGCTTTCTTGAGTTATCTTTGATTCATTCTGACTATTTTGAGGACACACCCACCTAATTTCTCTTAATGAGCAACAGAAAAACACATTTGGACTCTGTGCGTTCAGTCACTCTTTAAGAGCTAACAGACATGTTGTGTTTGTTTCTGTCCTGAAGACCCTATTACTGCTACTACCCCTTCTCCCTGGGACCACGCTCATGTCTGGGACAGAGTTTCGCACAGGTGAGCAGACTGTCCGTATGAAATACATTGAAACAACTTTATTTGGGATTGTTCTCTGCTGATCCTATTATCCATCCTAGTTAGATTACTCCTGGACTTCTGCCTCCAATATATACTTTTTTTATAGTTGAGCACACCAGATTTGTCATCCTTTAAAGAGATCTGTTGTTCACAGATGGAGGCCAAGGTAGTGATGGCCAAGCTTCTCCAGAGGTTTGACTTCAGCCTGCTGCCTGGCCAGTCCTTTGACATCCTGGACACTGGGTCTTTGAGACCAAAGAGTGGAGTGGTGTGTAACATCAGACACAGAGGACAGACACCTGCAGCCTGACCTGACTGGGGCCTGAACATGACTAGCACTTCTCTATAACATACTTGTCTTATTTCTTATACTTCCTAGTGGAGCAAATTATCTCTTGCTTTCAATGAAGCGCCTTATTCAAATATCTAGCTATTTTTAATGAAAATGGATTTTGAACAATCGTTTATTGTTTATATCAATGGTGAAATAATATCTTAAATATAACGGTTCTTTGTGATGAAGAGTTACTAGGACAGACTTGACATCGGAGTGTTTGTATTTGTACCGATTCCATGTTGTTAATGCACCCTTATCACGTAGTTACTATGCAGTATACCATTTATCACATAATATAAAGGTTACTATGCAGTCTACCATTTATCACATAATATAAAGTTTACTATGCAGTATACCATTTATCACATAATATAAAGGTTACTATGCAGTATACCATTTATCACATAATATAAAGGTTACTATGCAGTATACCATTTATCACATAATATAAAGGTTACTATGCAGTATACCATTTATCACATAATATAAAGGTTACTATGCAGTATACCATTTATCACATAATATAAAAGGTTACTATGCAGTATACCATTTATCACATAATATAAAGGTTACTATGCAGTATACCATTTATCACATAATATAAAGGTTACTATGCAGTATACCATTTATCACATAATATAAAAGTTACTATGCAGTATACCATTTATCACATAATATAAAGGTTACTATGCAGTATACCATGTATCACATAATATAAAGAGATCTATAAAGTATATATTAACTTCTTTGATGAACTTCCTAATCAACATCACCACAGTGCCTCTGTTGGATTGAATTTACTATATTTTAATAAAATAATTGACCAAACATCACTGAGCTCCAGAAGATTAGACTACTTTTGTGCACAAGGTCATCGCTGTGAACCTGCAGACAAACCAAGAACATTCATTCTCATGTTTTGTATCTTTCTCGTTTACACCCATATTTATTTTACTAGAGGCAAGTCAGTTAATTAAGAACAAATTCTTATTTTCAACGACAGCCCAGGAACAGTGGGCCTTGTTCAGGGGTAAAATGACAGATGTTTTCACAATGTCACCCATCCTAAAAATCTAAGTAGATCTCTTCCACTTGCTATTCAGTCAACAGGTGTCTAAAATGACCCATCTAGAGGTCATATGGGGCAGCAGGTAGCCTAGTGGCTAGTAACCAAAAGATTGCAAGATCGAATCCTTGAGCTGACAAGGTTAAAGTCAATCAAGTGTGGTATTTATTTTTCTCTGTAGCCTCAGCATTGTTGTTTCTTCATTAATTAGTCCAACATTTGGACTGGTGTATCCATTGTTGGAATTGGGTCAACATGCCAGTGCAAAGATGTGTAGACTAAAGCTAACATTTGCGAATAGCATTTAACAGGGCTATGTCATTCAGTTGACTAAAACCAAGAGAATGTTACTTTAATAACATGTTTATAGGCAACTAACAATGCAGTTTTAAGAAAATACACAAAAAATGTAAGAAGAATAACAATTAAAGAGCAGCAGTAAATAACAATAGCGGGCCAATGTGCCACCTGTGTCGAGGTAATTGAGGTAATATGTACATGTAGGTAGAGTTATTAAAGTGACTATGCATCGAAAATAAATAATGCAAGTAGTCTGGGTAGCCATTTGATTAGATGTTCAGGAGTCTTATGGCTTGTCGGTACCACTTGCGTGACATGGTTATAGCAGATCATATAGAAATCATAGATGTAATCATGCTGTAGTTTTCTGAATGAACCATTGACTATGTTGTTTTAGAAAAAAAAACATAATAGCTAGTGGTCTATTTTCACAATTATTCTGTTTAATTTCTATTCCTGTCTCAAATCAACCGGAACTGACCATTTCAATTGCAGATTGCTATTTTCAAAACAGATCCATTTTATTAATTCTATTGATTATTCATGTATTTTCACCTCATAACGTGTGAAGTTCGTCACTGGCCCGTTCATTGCATGGAGTTGGCACGCTCTCCATCTCGCTACCTGCCTGCGTCTTGATTGGCCGTCTTGACCGAGATCCTACTGTACCATTTCAAACCCGAGTCTGCGCTACTCTACAGTCTGCGGAAGCAGGGGAGGACCGTGCAAATTCCCAACGAGCTCCGGGATTCAATCCGCTGCCAAGGCACTCACCAGTCACCACTTCGGGGAAAAAAGGCTTATCTTTGAAAGAGCTCGAGCACTGTGTCTGTTGTAAAATTCGTTCGTTTCCGTTGTCTCGGAAAAGCAACATGCTGGTATAGTAAATATAGGGGAAATAGTTGTTTTTTTATTCCTTCCAAGCGCACATTTCTGTTGGATTTTTATCTGAATAATGATTTAATTTCGTGGATATTTTCGTTATTTTCTTCCACGGTGGAACGTGCGGAGCACGATGTGCACATGCGGTGGGACGCTCAGGGGTCTCCTGACAGTTCTCAGTTGAGTGTTGGAGATTTGATCGGTAAACATTCGCTTGTTTTGTTTTTACACAATATATACATAA